>NC_088410.1:501187-543687 GCF_034236695.1 Oncorhynchus nerka | reverse complement strand
CAGGTAGAACAGAACAGGTTTAAATACCCCTAGACAGTATGGATAATGATCAGGTATGGATAATGACAGAACAGAACAGGTTTAAATACCCCTAGACAGTATGGATAATGACCAGGTAGAACAGAACAGATTTAAATACCCCTAGACAGTATGGATAATGATCAGGTAGAACAGATTTAAATACCCCTAGACAGTATGGATAATGATCAGGTAGAACAGATTTAAATACCCCTAGACAGTATGGATAATGACCAGGTAGAACAGATTTAAATACCCCTAGACAGTATGGATAATGACCAGGTAGAACAGATTTAAATACCCCTAGACAGTATGGATAATGACCAGGTAGAACAGAACAGATTTAAATACCCCTAGACAGTATGGATAATGACCAGGCAGAACAGATTTAAATACCCCTAGACAGTATGGATAATGACCAGGTAGAACAGAACAGATTTAAATACCCCTAGACAGTATGGATAATGACCAGGTAGAACAGATTTAAATACCCCTAGACAGTATGGATAATGACCAGGCAGACATATTTAAATACCCCTAGACAGTATGGATAATGACCAGGTAGAACAGAACAGATTTAAATACCCCTAGACAGTATGGATAATGACCAGGCAGAACAGAACAGGTTTAAATACCCCTAGACAGTATGGATAATGACCAGGCAGAACAGATTTAAATACCCCTAGACAGTATGGATAATGACCAGGTAGAACAGATTTAAATACCCCTAGACAGTATGGATAATGACCAGGCAGAACAGAACAGGTTTAAATACCCCTAGACAGTATGGATAATGACCAGGCAGAACAGGTTTAAATACCCCTAGACAGTATGGATAATGATCAGGTAGAACAGATTTAAATACCCCTAGACAGTATGGATAATGACCAGGTAGAACAGATTTAAATACCCCTAGACAGTATGGATAATGACCAGGTAGAACAGATTTAAATACCCCTAGACAGTATGGATAATGACCAGGCAGAACAGATTTAAATACCCCTAGACAGTATGGATAATGACCAGACAGTATGGATAATGACAGAAACAGATTTAAATACCCCTAGACAGTATGGATAATGATCAGGCAGAACAGAACAGATTTAAATACCCCTAGACAGTATGGATAATGACCAGGCAGAACATATTTAAATACCCCTAGACAGTATATAAAGGGTGTACCAGGTCCCAGTAGCTGCGTCCTCTGGGGAAATACTCCAGGTTGACCCGTATGGATCCAATGAGAGGTGTGTTAGAGAGTCTCCTCCCCAGGGATCAGTCTCCACAGACTGGGTTCCAGCTGGAGAACCAGCAGGCACGCATGGTCCCCTCTCACCACCTAGACAGACAACATGACCAGCTTCATCACCACCAGAACAACTAGCTTCATCACCACCTAGAACAGAACAACATGACCAGCTTCATCACCACCTGACCAGACAACAGACCAGCTTCATCACCACCAGAACAACTAGCTTCATCACCACCTAGACAGACAACATGACCAGCTTCATCACCACCAGAACAACTGGATATCACCACCTAGACAACAACATGACCAGCTTCATCACCACCTAGACAGACAATATGACCAGGTTCATCACCACCAGAACAACTTTCATCACCACCTAGACAGACAACATGACCAGCTTCATCACCACCAGAACAACTATGGATAATCACCACCTAGAACAGACACATGACCAGCTTGGATCACCACCAGAACAACTAGCTTCATCACCACCTAGACAGACAACATGACCATCTTCATCACCACCTAGACAGACAACATGACCAGCTTCATCACCACCTAGACAGACAACATGACCAGCTTCATCACTACCAGAACAACTAGCTTCATCACCACCTAGACAGACAACATGACCAGCTTCATCACCACCTAGACAGACAACATGACCAGCTTCATCACCACCTAGACAGACAACACAACCAGCTCCATCACCACCTGACAGACAACAGACCATCTTCATCACCACCTAGACAGACAACATGACCATCTTCATCACCACCTAGACAGACAACATGACCAGCTTCATCACCACCAGAACAACTAGCTTCATCACCACCTAGACAGACACAACATGACCAGCTTCATCACCACCAGAACAACCCCTAGACTTCATCACCACCTAGACAGACAACATGACCAGCTTCATCACCACCAGAACAACTGGATCATCACCACCTAGACAGACAACATGACCATCTTCATCACCACCTAGACAGACAACATGACCAGCTTCATCACCACCTAGACAGACAACACAACCAGCTTCATCACCACCTAGACAGACAACATGACCATCTTCATCACCACCTAGACAGACAACATGACCATTTTCATCACCACCTAAAGACAACATGACCAGGATCATCACCACCTAGAACAGACAAACAACCAGCAGTCATCACCACCTAGACAGACAACATGAACAGCTTCATCACCACCTAGACAGACAACATGACCATCTTCATCACCACCTAGAACAGACAACATGACCAGCTTCATCACCACCTAGACAGACAATAATGACCAGCTTCATCACCACCTAGACAGACAAATGACCAGACTTGGATCACCACCAGAACAGAACTAGCTTCATCACAACCTAGACAGACAATAATGACCAGGTTCAGACCACCAGAACAACTAGCTTCATCACCACCTAGACAGACATAATGACCAGGTAGACAGAACAGACAACATGACCAGCTTCATCACCACCTAGACAGACAACATGACCAGCTTCATCACCACCTAGACCCCTAGACAGTATGGAGACACATGACCAGCTTCATCACCACCTAGACAGACAACATGACCAGCTTCATCACCACCTAGACAGACAACATGACCAGCTTCATCACCACCTAGACAGACACATGACCAGGTTCATCACCACCAGAACAACTAAATTCATCACCACCTAGACAGACAACATGACCAGCTTCATCACCACCAGAACAACTTTAAATCATCACCACCTAGACAGACACAACACCAGCTTCATCACCACCTAGACAGACACATGACCAGCTTCATCACCACCAGAACAACTAGCTTCAATCACCACCTAGACAGACACATGACCAGCTTCATCACCACCTACAGACACAGAACAGATTTAAATACCAGCTTCATCACCACCTAGACAGACAACATGACCAGCTTCATCACCACCTAGACAGACACATGACCAGCTTAATGACATCACCACCTAGAAAGACACATGACCAAATGACCATCACCACCAGAACAACTAAATCACCACCTAGACAGACAACATGACCATCTTCATCACCACCTAGACAGACAACATGACCATCTTCATCACCACCTAGACAGACAACATGACCATCTTCATCACCACCTAGACAGACAACATGACCAGCTTCATCACCACCAGAACAACTAAATACTTCATCACCACCTGGACAGACACATGACCAGCTTCATCACCACCAGAACAACTAGCTTCATCACCACCTAGACAGACAACATGACCAGCTTCATCACTACCAGAACAACTAGCTTCATCACCACCTAGACAGACAACATGACCAAATCACCACCTAGACAGACAAATGACCAGCTTCATCACCACCTAGACAGACAACACAACCAGCTTCATCACCACCTAGACAGACAACATGACCATCTTCATCACCACCTAGACAGAAACATGACCATCTTCATCACCACCTAGACAGACAACATGACCAGCTTCATCACCACCTAGACAGACAACACAACCAGCTTCATCACCACCTAGACAGACAACATGACCAGCTTCATCACCACCTAGACAGACAACATGAACAGATGACCATCTTCATCACCACCTAGACAGACAACAGAACAGCTTCATCACCACCTAGACAGACATGGATAAGCTTCATCACCACAGAACAGACAAATGACAGTTGGATCACCACCAGAACAGAACTAGCTTCATCACAACCTAGACAGACAATGGATAATGACCAGCTTCATCACCACCAGAACAACTAGCTTCATCACCACCTAGACAGACATAATGACCAGCTTCATCACCACCTAGACAGACAACATGACCAGCTTCATCACCACCTAGACAGACAACATGACCAGCTTCATCACCACCTAGACAGACAACATGACCAGCTTCATCACCACCTAGACAGACACATGACCAGCTAATCACCACCAGAACAACAGATTCAAATCACCACCTAGACAGACAACATGACCAGCTTCATCACCACCAGAACAACTACCTTCATCACCACCTAGACAGACACAACATGACCAGCTTCATCACCACCTAGACAGACACATGACCAGCTTCATCACCACAGAACAACTAAATACCATCACCACCTAGACAGACACATGACCAGCTTCATCACCACCTACAGACACATACCAGACCAGCTTCATCACCACCTAGACAGACAACATGACCAGCTTCATCACCACCTAGACAGACATATGACCAGCTTCATCACCACCTTTAAAGACACATGACCAGTTGGATCACCACCAGAACAACTAGCTTCATCACCACCTAGACAGACAACATGACCATCTTCATCACCACCTAGACAGACAACATGACCATCTTCATCACCACCTGACAGACAACACAAACAGCTTCATCACCACCTAGACAGACACATGACTAGCTTCATCACCACCTAGACAGACAACATGACCAGCTTCATCACCACCTAGACAGACACATGACCAGCTTCATCACCACCTACACAGACAACATGACCAGCTTCATCACCACCTAGACAGACAACACAACCAGCTTCATCACCACCTAGACAGACAATGACCATGACCAGCTTAATCACCACCTAGACAGACACATGACCAGCTTCATCACCACCAGAACAACTAGCTTCATCACCACCTAGACAGACAACATGACCAGATCACCACCAGAACAACTAGCTTCATCAACCTAGACAGACACATGACCAGCTTCATCACCACCTAGACAGTACAGACAACATGACCAGCTTCATCACCACCAGAACAACTGCTTCATCACCACCTAGACAGACAACATGACCATCTTCATCACCACCTAGACAGACAACATGACCAGCTTCATCACCACCTAGACAGACAACACAACCAGCTTCATCACCACCTAGACAGACACATGACTAGATCACCACCTAGACAGACAACATGACCAGCTTCATCACCACCTAGACAGACACATGACCAGCTTCATCACCACCTAGACAGACAACATGACCAGCTTCATCACCACCTAGAACAGACAACACAACCAGCTTCATCACCACCTAGACAGACAACATGACCAGTATGGATAATGACCATCTTCATCACCACCTAGACAGACAACATGACCAGCTTCATCACCACCTAGACAGACAACACAACCAGCTTCATCACCACCTAGACAGACACATGACTAGCTTCATCACCACCTAGACAGACAACACAGACCAGCTTCATCACCACCTAGACAGACACATGACCAATTCATCACCACCTAGACAGACAACAGATTTAAAGCTTCATCACCACCTATGACAGACAACATGACCAGCTTCATCACCACCTAGACAGACAACACAACCAGCTTAATCACCACCTAGACAGACAACATGACCAGCTTCATCACCACCTAGACAGACAGACAACACAACCAGCTTCATCACCACCTAGACAGACACAATGAACAGCTTCATCACCACCTAGACAGACAACATGACCAGCTTCATCACCACCTAGACAGACACATGACCAGCTTCATCACCACCAGTATGGATAATGACAGACAACATGACCAGCTTCATCACCACCTAGACAGACAACACAACCAGCTTCATCACCACCTAGACAGACAACATGACCAGCTTCATCACCACCTAGACAGACACATGACCAGCTTCATCACCACCAGAACAACTATTTCATCACCACCTAGACAGACAACATGACCAGCTTCATCACCACCAGAACAACTAGCTTCATCACCACCTAGACAGACAGATGACCAGATTTAATCACCACCTAGACAGACAATATGACCAGCTTCATCACCACCAGAACAACTAGCTTCATCACCACCTAGACAGACACAACATGACCAGCTTCATCACCACCTACAAGAGGCTGAGTGGATAATGACCACGTTTCAAAATATTACATTACTCCTGAATATTGATACTGTAGATCTCAGTAATATTGATACTGTGATATACCCCTAGATCTCCTGTAATATTGATACTGTAGATCTCCTGTAATATTGATACTGTAGATCTCCTGTAATATTGATACTGTAGATCTCCTGTGATATTGATACTGTAGATCTCCTGTAATATTGATACTGTAGATCTCCTGTAATATTGATACTGTGATATACTGTAGATCTCCTGTAATATTGATACTGTAGATCTCCTGTAATATTGATACTGTAGATCTCCTGTGATATTGATACTGTAGATCTCCTGTAATATTGATACTGTAGATCTCCTGTGATATTGATACTGTAGATCTCCTGTAATATTGATACTGTGATATACTGTAGATCTCCTATAATATTGATACTGTAGATCTCCTGTGATATTGATACTGTGATATACTGTAGATCTCCTGTGATATTGATACTGTGATATACTGTAGATCTCCTGTAATATTGGTAATATTGATACTGTAGATCTCCTGTAATATTGATACTGTAGATCTCCTGTGATATTGATACTGTAGATCTCCTGTGATATTGATACTGTAGATCTCCTGTGATATTGATACTGTAGATCTCCTGTGATATTGATACTGTAGATCTCCTGTAATATAGATACTGTAGATCTCCTGTGATACTGATACTGTAGATCTCCTGTGATATTGATACTGTAGATCTCCTGTGATATTGATACTGTAGATCTCCTGTGATATTGATACTGTAGATGTCCTGTGATATTGATACTGTAGATCTCCTGTAATATTGATACTGTAGATCTCCTGTGATATTGATACTGTGATATACTGTATATCTCCTGTAATATTGATACTGTAGATCTCCTGTAATATTTATACTGTAGATCTCCTGTAATATTGATACTGTGATATACTGTATATCTCCTGTAATAGTGATACTGTAGATCTCCTGTAATATTGATACTGTAGATCTCCTGTAATATTGATACTGTAGATCTCCTGTAATATTGATACTGTAGATCTCCTGTAATATTGATACTGTATATATCCTGTGATATTGATACTGTAGATCTCCTGTGATATTGATACTGTAGATCTCCTGTAATATTGATACTGTAGATCTCCTGTGATATTGATACTGTAGATCTCCTGTAATATAGATACTGTAGATCTCCTGTGATATTGATACTGTAGATCTCCTGTAATATAATACCCCTAGACTGTAGATCTCCAGTGATATAGATACTGTAGATCTCCTGTGATATTGATACTGTAGATCTCCTGTGATATTGATACTGTAGATCTCCTGTAATATTGATACTGTAGATCTCCTGTGATATTGATACTGTGATATACTGTATATCTCCTGTAATATTGATACTGTAGATCTCCTGTAATATTTATACTGTAGATCTCCTGTAATATTGATACTGTGATATATGATCTCCTGTAATAGTGATACTGTAGATCTCCTGTGATATTGATACTGTAGATCTCCTGTAATATTGATACTGTATATACTCCTGTAATATCGATACTGTGATATACTGAACAGATGTCTTGTAATATTGATACTGTAGATCTCCTGTAATATCGATACTGTGATATACTGTAGATGTCCTGTAATATTGATACTGTAGATCTCCTGTAATATCGATACTGTAGATCTCCTGTGATATTGATACTGTGATATACTGTAGATCTCCTGTAATATTGATACTGTGATATACTGTAGATCTCCTGTAATATTGACACTGTAGATCTCCTGTAATATTGGTAATATTGATACTGTAGATCTCCTGTAATATTGATACTGTAGATCTCCTGTGATATTGATACTGTAGATCTCCTGTGATATTGATACTGTAGATCTCCTGTAATATCGATACTGTAGATCTCCTGTGATATTGATACTGTAGATCTCCTGTGATATTGATACTGTAGATCTCCTGTAATATCGATACTGTAGATCTCCTGTGATATTGATACTGTAGATCTCCTGTGATATTGATACTGTAGATCTCCTGTAATATTGATACTGTAGATCTCCTGTGATATTGATACAGTAGATCTCCTGTAATATTGATACTGTAGATCTCCTGTGATATTGATACTGTAGATCTCCTGTAATATTGATACTGTAGATCTCCTGTGATATTGATACTGTAGATCTCCTGTAATATTGATACTGTAGATCTCCTGTAATATTGATACTGTAGATCTCCTGTAATATTGATACTGTAGATCTCCTGTGATATTGATACTGTAGATCTCCTGTAATATAGATACTGTAGATCTCCTGTGATATTGATACTGTAGATCTCCTGTAATATCGATACTGTGATATACTGTAGATGTCCTGTAATATTGATACTGTAGATCTCCTGTAATATCGATACTGTAGATCTCCTGTGATATTGATACTGTGATATACTGTAGATCTCCTGTAATATTGATACTGTGATATACTGTAGATCTCCTGTAATATTGACACTGTAGATCTCCTGTAATATTGGTAATATTGATACTGTAGATCTCCTGTAATATTGATACTGTAGATCTCCTGTGATATTGATACTGTAGATCTCCTGTGATATTGATACTGTAGATCTCCTGTAATATCGATACTGTAGATCTCCTGTGATATTGATACTGTAGATCTCCTGTGATATTGATACTGTAGATCTCCTGTAATATTTATACTGTAGATCTCTCTGTAATATTGATACTGTGATATTGATACTGTAGATCTCCTGTATATTGATACTGTAGATCTCCTGTAATATTGATACTGTAGATCTCCTGTGATATTGATACTGTAGATCTCCTGTAATATTGATACTGTAGATCTCCTGTAATATTGATACTGTAGATCTCCTGTAATATTGATACTGTAGATCTCCTGTGATATTGATACTGTAGATCTCCTGTAATATAGATACTGTAGATCTCCTGTGATATTGATACTGTAGATCTCCTGTAATATAGATACTGTAGATCTACTGTGATATAGATACTGTAGATCTCCTGTGATATTGATACTGTAGATCTCCTGTGATATTGATACTGTAGATCTCCTGTAATATTGATACTGTAGATCTCCTGTGATATTGATACTGTGATATACTGTATATCTCCTGTAATATTGATACTGTAGATCTCCTGTAATATTTATACTGTAGATCTCCTGTAATATTGATACTGTGATATACTGTATATCTCCTGTAATATTGATACTGTAGATCTCCTGTGATATTGATACTGTAGATCTCCTGTAATATTGATACTGTGATATACTGTAATATCGATACTGTGATATACTGTAGATGTCTTGTAATATTGATACTGTAGATCTCCTGTAATATCGATACTGTGATATACTGTAGATGTCCTGTAATATTGATACTGTAGATCTCCTGTAATATCGATACTGTAGATCTCCTGTGATATTGATACTGTAGATCTCCTGTAATATTGATACTGTGATATACTGTAGATCTCCTGTGATATTGATACTGTGATATACTGTAGATCTCCTGTAATATTGATACTGTGATATACTGTAGATCTCCTGTAATATTGACACTGTAGATCTCCTGTAATATTGGTAATATTGATACTGTAGATCTCCTGTAATATTGGTAATATTGATACTGTAGATCTCCTGTAATATTGACACTGTAGATCTCCTGTAATATTGGTAATATTGATACTGTAGATCTCCTGTAATATTGATACTGTAGATCTCCTGTAATATTGACACTGTAGATCTCCTGTAATATTGATACTGTAGATCTCCTATAATATTGATACTGTAGATCTCCTGTGATATTGATACTGTAGATCTCCTGTAATATTGATACTGTAGATCTCCTGTAATATTGATACTGTAGATCTCCTGTAATATTGATACTGTGATATACTGTAATATCGATACTGTGATATACTGTAGATGTCTTGTAATATTGATACTGTAGATCTCCTGTAATATCGATACTGTGATATACTGTAGATGTCCTGTAATATTGATACTGTAGATCTCCTGTGATATTGATACTGTAGATCTCCTGTAATATTGATACTGTGATATACTGTAGATCTCCTGTGATATTGATACTGTGATATACTGTAGATCTCCTGTAATATTGATACTGTGATATACTGTAGATCTCCTGTAATATTGACACTGTAGATCTCCTGTAATATTGGTAATATTGATACTGTAGATCTCCTGTAATATTGGTAATATTGATACTGTAGATCTCCTGTAATATTGACACTGTAGATCTCCTGTAATATTGGTAATATTGATACTGTAGATCTCCTGTAATATTGATACTGTAGATCTCCTGTAATATAGATACTGTAGATCTCCTGTGATATTGATACTGTGATATACTGTAGATCTCCTGTAATATTGATACTGTGATATACTGTATATCTCCTGTAATATAGATACTGTAGATCTCCTGTAATATAGATACTGTGATATACTGTATATCTCCTGTAATATTGGTACTGTAGATCTCCTGTAATATTGATACAGTAGATCTCCTGTAATATTGATACTGTAGATCTCCTGTAATATTGATACTGTAGATCTCCTGTGATATTGATACTGTAGATCTCCTGTAATATAGATACTGTAGATCTCCTGTGATATTGATACTGTAGATCTCCTGTAATATCGATACTGTAGATCTCCTGTGATATCGATACTGTGATATACTGTAGTTCTGATACTGATACTGCGTGTGATTCAGTGCGTGTGATTCAGTGCGTGTGATTCGGTGCGTGTGATTCAGTGCGTGTGATTCAGTGCGTGTGATTCAGTGCGTGTGATTCGGTGCGTGTGATTCGGTGCGTGTGATTCAGTGCGTGTGATTCAGTGCGTGTGATTCAGTGCGTGTGATTCAGTGCGTGTGAGTCAGTGCGTGTGATTCAGTGCGTGTGATTCAGTGCGTGTGATTCGGTGCGTGTGATTCGGTGCGTGTGATTCGGTGCGTGTGATTCGGTGCGTGTGATTCGGTGCGTGTGATTCAGTGCGTGTGATTCAGTGTGTGTGATTCAGTGCGTGTGATTCGGTGCGTGTGATTCAGTGCGTGTGATTCGGTGCGTGTGCGTGTGATTCAGTGCGTGTGATTCGGTGCGTGTCATTCAGTGCGTGTGATTCAGTACGTGTGATTCAGTGCGTGTCATTCAGTGAGTGTGATTCGGTGCGTGTGATTCGGTGCGTGTGATTCGGTGCGTGTGATTCGGTGCGTGTGATTCGGTGCGTGTGATTCGGTGCGTGTGATTCGGTGCCTGGTACCTGCAGGTCGTCGAGCAGGGACCCTCCCAGTGACATCTCTCCCAGGGGCATGTCAGGGTTTGTGCCGTGCAGGAATCCTTGTACCTCTATACAGATATCTAGAGCGAGACTCTCAGCTCTGTGGACGACCTCTGGAGCTAAAGCTGCTCTGGTTGAATAATACTGCTGGAGACGGTCCTACAGAGAGAGAGAGAGAGGTTAGAGGTCAGATATCTAGAGCGAGACTCTCAGCTCTGTGGACGACCTCTGGGACTAAAGCTGCTCTGGTTGAATAATACTGCTGGAGACGGTCCAACAGAGAGAGAGAGAGAGGTTAGAGGTCAGATATCTAGAGCTAGACTCTCAGCTCTGTGGATGACCTCTGGGACTAAAGCTGCTCTGGTTGAATAATACTGCTGGAGACGGTCCTAGAGAGAGAGAGAGAGAGAGGTTAGAGGTCAGATATCTAGAGCGAGACTCTCAGCTCTGTGGACGACCTCTGGAGCTAAAGCTGCTCTGGTTGAATAATACTGCTGGAGACGGTCCTACAGAGAGAGAGAGAGAGGTTAGAGGTCAGATATCTAGAGCGAGACTCTCAGCTCTGTGGACGACCTCTGGGACTAAAGCTGCTCTGGTTGAATAATACTGCTGGAGACGGTCCTACAGAGAGAGAGAGAGAGAGGTTAGAGGTCAGATATCTAGAGCTAGACTCTCAGCTCTGTGGATGACCTCTGGGACTAAAGCTGCTCTGGTTGAATAATACTGCTGGAGACGGTCCTACAGAGAGAGAGAGAGAGAGAGAGAGGTTAGAGGTCAGATATCTAGTGCGAGACTCTCAGCTCTGTGGACGACCTCTGGAGCTAAAGCTGCTCTGGTTGAATAATACTGCTGGAGACGGTCCTACAGAGAGAGAGAGAGGTTAGAGGTCAGATATCTAGAGCGAGACTCTCAGCTCTGTGGACGACCTCTGGAGCTAAAGCTGCTCTGGTTGAATAATACTGCTGGAGACGGTCCTACAGAGAGAGAGAGAGAGGTTAGAGGTCAGATATCTAGAGCGAGACTCTCAGCTCTGTGGACGACCTCTGGAGCTAAAGCTGCTCTGGTTGAATAATACTGCTGGAGACGGTCCTACAGAGAGAGAGAGAGAGAGGTTAGAGGTCAGATATCTAGAGCGAGACTCTCAGCTCTGTGGACGACCTCTGGGCTAAAGCTGCTCTGGTTGAATAATACTGCTGGAGACGGTCCTACAGAGAGAGAGAGAGAGGTTAGAGGTCAGATATCTAGAGCGAGACTCTCAGCTCTGTGGACGACCTCTGGGGCTAAAGCTGCTCTGGTTGAATAATACTGCTGGAGACGGTCCTACAGAGAGAGAGAGAGAGAGAGAGAGGTTAGAGGTTAGAGGTCAGATATCTAGTGCTGAGACTCTCAGCTCTGTGGACGACCTCTGGACCTCTGGAGCTAAAGCTGCTCTGGTTGAATAATACTGCTGGAGACGGTCCTACAGAGAGAGAGAGAGAGGTTAGAGGTCAGATATCTAGAGCGAGACTCTCAGCTCTGTGGACGACCTCTGGGGCTAAAGCTGCTCTGGTTGAATAATACTGCTGGAGACGGTCCTACAGAGAGAGAGAGAGAGTTAGAGGTCAGATATCTAGAGCGAGACTCTCAGCTCTGTGGACGACCTCTGGAGCTAAAGCTGCTCTGGTTGAATAATACTGCTGGAGACGGTCCTACAGAGAGAGAGAGAGAGAGGTTAGAGGTCAGATATCTAGAGCGAGACTCTCAGCTCTGTGGATGACCTCTGGAGCTAAAGCTGCTCTGGTTGAATAATACTGCTGGAGACGGTCCTACAGAGAGAGAGAGAGAGAGGTTAGAGGTCAGATATCTAGAGCGAGACTCTCAGCTCTGTGGACGACCTCTGGAGCTAAAGCTGCTCTGGTTGAATAATACTGCTGGAGACGGTCCTACAGAGAGAGAGAGAGAGTTAGAGGTCAGATATCTAGAGCGAGACTCTCAGCTCTGTGGACGACCTCTGGGACTAAAGCTGCTCTGGTTGAATAATACTGCTGGAGACGGTCCTACAGAGAGAGAGAGAGAGAGAGAGGTTAGAGGTCAGATATCTAGAGCGAGACTCTCAGCTCTGTGGACGACCTCTGGAGCTAAAGCTGCTCTGGTTGAATAATACTGCTGGAGACGGTCCTACAGAGAGAGAGAGAGAGAGGTTAGAGGTCAGATATCTAGAGCGAGACTCTCAGCTCTGTGGACGACCTCTGGGACTAAAGCTGCTCTGGTTGAATAATACTGCTGGAGACGGTCCTACAGAGAGAGAGAGAGAGGTTAGAGGTCAGATATCTAGAGCGAGACTCTCAGCTCTGTGGAATAATACTGACCTCTGGGACTAAAGCTGCTCTGGTTGAATAATACTGCTGGAGACGGTCCTACAGAGAGAGAGAGAGAGGTTAGAGGTCAGATATCTAGAGCGAGACTCTCAGCTCTGTGGACGACCTCTGGGGCTAAAGCTGCTCTGGTTGAATAATACTGCTGGAGACGGTCCTTCAGAGAGAGAGAGAGAGAGAGAGAGAGGTTAGAGGTCAGATATCTAGAGCGAGACTCTCAGCTCTGTGGACGACCTCTGGAGCTAAAGCTGCTCTGGTTGAATAATACTGCTGGAGACGGTCCTACAGAGAGAGAGAGAGAGAGAGAGAGGTTAGAGGTCAGATATCTAGAGCTAGACTCTCAGCTCTGTGGACGACCTCTGGTCAACAGGGCAGCTGAATCAAGCGCACCTGCCGCCAACAGGGCAGCTGAATCAAGCGCACCTGCCGCCAACAGGGCAGCTGAATCAAGCGCACCTGCCGCTAACAGGGCAGCTGAATCAAGCGCACCTGCCGCCAACAGGGCAGCTGAATCAAGCGCACCTGCCGCCAACAGGGCAGCTGAATCAAGCGCACCCGCCAGCCAACAGGGCCCTTCAGAGAGAGAGAGGTTAGAGCAGCTGAATCAAGCGCACCTGCCGCCAACAGGGCAGCTGAATCAAGCGCACCTGCCGCCAACAGGGCAGCTGAATCAAGCGCACCTGCCGCCAACAGGGCAGCTGAATCAAGCGCACCTGACGCCAACAGACTAATTAAATAATAGGAGCCTAGGGCCTCATCTTTTCTCCAGAAGTGTTTGGTGATCCACTAGGAATGCCTTGTAGATGGCCCAGTGGATGAAAACCGACAGGTTGGTGATCCACTAGGAATGCCTTGAAGATGGCCCAGTGGATGAAAACCGACAGGTTGGTGATCCACTAGGAATGCCTTGAAGATGGCCCAGTGGATGAAAACCGACAGGTTGGTGATCCACTAGGAATGCCTTGTAGATGGGCCAGTGGATGAAATGGTTGGTGATCCACTAGGAATGCCTTGAAGATGGGCCAGTGGATGAAAACCGACAGGTTGGTGATCCACTAGGAATGCCTTGAAGATGGGCCAGTGGATGAAATGGTTGGTGATCCACTAGGAATGCCTTGTAGATGGGCCAGTGGATGAAATGGTTGGTGATCCACTAGGAATGCCTTGAAGATGGCCCAGTGGATGAAATGGTTGGTGATCCACTAGGAATGCCTTGAAGATGGCCCAGTGGATGAAATGGTTGGTGATCCACTAGGAATGCCTTGTAGATGGGCCAGTGGATGAAATGGTTGGTGATCCACTAGGAATGCCTTGTAGATGGGCCAGTGGATGAAAACCGACAGGTTGGTGATCCACTAGGAATGCCTTGAAGATGGGCCAGTGGATGAAATGGTTGGTGATCCACTAGGAATGCCTTGAAGATGGCCCAGTGGATGAAAACCGACAGGTTGGTGATCCACTAGGAATGCCTTGAAGATGGGCCAGTGGATGAAATGGTTGGTGATCCACTAGGAATGCCTTGTAGATGGGCCAGTGGATGAAATGGTTGGTGATCCACTAGGAATGCCTTGTAGATGGGCCAGTGGATGAAATGGTTGGTGATCCACTAGGAATGCCTTGTAGATGGGCCAGTGGATGAAATGGTTGGTGATCCACTAGGAATGCCTTGTAGATGGGCCAGTGGATGAAATGGTTGGTGATCCACTAGGAATGCCTTGTAGATGGGCCAGTGGATGAAATGGATGGTGATCCACTAGGAATGCCTTGAAGATGGCCCAGTGGATGAAAACCGACAGGTTGGTGATCCACTAGGAATGCCTTGAAGATGGGCCAGTGGATGAAAACCGACAGGTTGGTGATCCACTAGGAATGCCTTGAAGATGGCCCAGTGGATGAAAACCGACAGGTTGGTGATCCACTAGGAATGCCTTGTAGATGGGCCAGTGGATGAAAACCGACAGGTTGGTGATCCACTAGGAATGCCTTGAAGATGGGCCAGTGGATGAAAACCGACAGGTTGGTGATCCACTAGGAATGCCTTGTAGATGGGCCAGTGTATGAAATGGTTGGTGATCCACTAGGAATGCCTTGAAGATGGGCCAGTGGATGAAATGGTTGGTGATCCACTAGGAATGCCTTGAAGATGGGCCAGTGGATGAAATGGTTGGTGATCCACTAGGAATGCCTTGAAGATGGGCCAGTGGATGAAATGGTTGGTGATCCACTAGGAATGCCTTGAAGATGGCCCAGTGGATGAAAACCGACAGGTTGGTGATCCACTAGGAATGCCTTGAAGATGGGCCAGTGGATGAAAACCGACAGGTTGGTGATCCACTAGGAATGCCTTGAAGATGGTCCAGTGGATGAAAACCGACAGGTTGGTGATCCACTAGGAATGCCTTGAAGATGGGCCAGTGGATGAAAACCGACAGGTTGGTGATCCACTAGGAATGCCTTGAAGATGGGCCAGTGGATGAAAACCGACAGGAGAGATGTTCCTACTAGACTGGCTGTAATGTAACAACATGTGGAAAAATGGTTTTTCGTAGGGTTGTCCCTCGCAGGAATCGATCCTTGACGATCCTTGACGTTGCAAGTACCACGCTCTACCAATTAGGCCACACAATCAGATCGCACACAGTCATGTTGATGCAATGAAGTCAGCCAGGAACACCAATGTAAACTCCTAGCTAGAGGTCAAGGGTCATACCTGCAGGGTGAGAGACAGCTGTAGGCTCTTGGGTCTCTGGGGCTCTGCTGCGTTGACAGGCTTCTCATTCAGACTAGACTTCTGCTGCTGGGGCTGGCACAGGTCAGCTAGAAAGAGAGAGGAAGGGGTGAGAAAGAAGAGAGAGGAGAGAGAGGAAGGGGTGAGAAAGAAGAGAGGAGAGAGAGGATGGGGTGAGAAAGAGAGAGAGGATGGGGTGAGAAAGAAGAGAGAGGAGAGAGAGGATGGGGTGAGAAAGAAGAGAGGAGAGAGAGGATGGGGTGAGAAAGAAGAGAGGAGAGGATGGGGTGAGAAAGAGAGAGAGGAGAGAGAGGATGGGGTGAGAAAGAGTGTCCTGTACCTTTCTGGGTCATTAGTGGTGTGGTGTGGTAATCAGTGTCCTGTACCTTTCTGGATCAGTAGTGGTGTGGTAATCAGTGTCCTGTACCTTTCTGGGTCAGTAGTGGTGTGTGTGGTAATCAGTGTCCTGTACCTTTCTGGATCAGTAGTGGTGTGGTGTGGTAATCAGTGTCCTGTACCTTTCTGGATCAGTAGTGGTGTGGTGTGGTAATCAGTGTCCTGTACCTTTCTGGATCAGTAGTGGTGTGGTAATCAGTGTCCTGTACCTTTCTGGATCAGTAGTGGTGTGGTAATCAGTGTCCTGTACCTTTCTGGATCATTAGTGGTGTGGTAATCAGTGTCCTGTACCTTTCTGGATCAGTAGTGGTGTGGTAATCAGTGTCCTGTACCTTTCTGGATCAGTAGTGGTGTGGTGTGGTAATCAGTGTCCTGTACCTTTCTGGATCAGTAGTGGTGTGGTAATCAGTGTCCTGTACCTTTCTGGGTCAGTAGTGGTGTGGTAATCAGTGTCCTGTACCTTTCTGGATCAGTAGTGGTGTAGTAATCAGTGTCCTGTACCTTTCTGGATCAGTAGTGGTGTGGTGTGGTAATCAGTGTCCTGTACCTTTCTGGATCAGTAGTGGTGTGGTAATCAGTGTCCTGTACCTTTCTGGATCAGTAGTGGTGTGGTAATCAGTGTCCTGTACCTTTCTGGATCAGTAGTGGTGTGGTAATCAGTGTCCTGTACCTTTCTGGATCAGTAGTGGTGTGGTAATCAGTGTCCTGTACCTTTCTGGATCAGTAGTGGTGTGGTAATCAGTGTCCTGTACCTTTCTGGATCAGTAGTGGTGTGGTAATCAGTGTCCTGTACCTTTCTGGATCAGTAGTGGTGTGGTAATCAGTGTCCTGTACCTTTCTGGATCAGTAGTGGTGTGGTAATCAGTGTCCTGTACCTTTCTGGATCAGTAGTGTTAATCAGTGTCCTGTACCTTTCTGGATCAGTAGTGGTAATCAGTGTCCTGTACCTTTCTGGATCATTAGTGGTGTGGTAATCAGTGTCCTGTACCTTTCTGGATCAGTAGTGGTGTGGTAATCAGTGTCCTGTACCTTTCTGGATCATTAGTGGTGTGGTAATCAGTGTCCTGTACCTTTCTGGATCAGTAGTGGTGTGGTAATCAGTGTCCTGTACCTTTCTGGATCAGTAGTGGTGTGGTAATCAGTGTCCTGTACCTTTCTGGATCAGTAGTGGTGTGGTAATCAGTGTCCTGTACCTTTCTGGATCAGTAGTGGTGTGGTAATCAGTGTCCTGTACCTTTCTGGATCAGTAGTGGTGTGGTAATCAGTGTCCTGTACCTTTCTGGATCAGTAGTGGTGTGGTGTGGTAATCAGTGTCCTGTACCTTTCTGGATCAGTAGTGGTGTGGTAATCAGTGTCCTGTACCTTTCTGGATCATTAGTGGTGTGGTGTGGTAATCAGTGCCCTGTACCTTTCTGGATCAGTAGTGGTGTGGTAATCAGTGCCCTGTACCTTTCTGGATCAGTAGTGGTATGGTAATCAGTGCCCTGTACCTTTCTGGATCAGTAGTGGTAATCAGTGTCCTGTACCTTTCTGGATCAGTAGTGGTGTGGTAATCAGTGTCCTGTACCTTTCTGGATCAGTAGTGGTGTGGTGTGGTAATCAGTGTCCTGTACCTTTCTGGATCAGTAGTGGTGTGGTAATCAGTGTCCTGTACCTTTCTGGATCATTAGTGGTGTGGTAATCAGTGCCCTGTACCTTTCTGGATCAGTAGTGGTGTGGTAATCAGTGCCCTGTACCTTTCTGGATCAGTAGTGGTGTGGTAATCAGTGTCCTGTACCTTTCTGGATCAGTAGTGGTGTGGTAATCAGTGTCCTGTACCTTTCTGGATCAGTAGTGGTGTGGTAATCAGTGTCCTGTACCTTTATGGATCAGTAGTGGTGTGGTAATCAGTGTCCTGTACCTTTCTGGATCAGTAGTGGTGTGGTAATCAGTGTCCTGTACCTTTCTGGATCAGTAGTGGTAATCAGTGTCCTGTACCTTTCTGGATCAGTTGTGGTGTGGTAATCAGTGTCCTGTACCTTTCTGGATCAGTAGTGGTGTGGTGTGGTAATCAGTGTCCTGTACCTTTCTGGATCAGTAGTGGTGTGGTAATCAGTGTCCTGTACCTTTCTGGATCAGTAGTGGTGTGGTAATCAGTGTCCTGTACCTTTCTGGATCCGTAGTGGTGTGGTAATCAGTGTCCTGTACCTTTCTGGATCAGTAGTGGTGTGGTAATCAGTGTCCTGTACCTTTCTGTGGTTTGGTTGCCTTGGCGACATGTTTCATGACCACACTCTCCAGCCCCTTCCTTATGGACTTGGGGGAGGCGGAGACTAAGCCAAGCTCCTCCCAGCTCTCTGACATCTTCTGCTCCACCTTCTCGTCCTCCGCCGCTCGGCCCGCGCGTTCTATCAACTACAGACACATTATAAACCTGCACGTTCTATCAACTACAGACACATTATAAACCTGCACGTTCTATCAACTACAGACACATTATAAACCTGCACGTTGTATCAACTACAGACACATTATAAACCTGCACGTTGTATCAACTACAGACACATTATAAACCTGCACGTTGTATCAACACAGACACATTATAAACCTGCACGTTCTATCAACTACAGACACATTATAAACCTGCACGTTGTATCAACTACAGACACATTATAAACCTGCACGTTGTATCAACTACAGACACATTATAAACCTGCACGTTGTATCAACTACAGACACATTATAAACCTGCACGTTGTATCAACTACAGACACATTATAAACCTGCACGTTCTATCAACTACAGACACATTATAAACCTGCACGTTCTATCAACTACAGACACATTATAAACCTGCACGTTGTCAACTACAGACACATTATAAACCTGCACGTTCTATCAACTACAGACACATTATAAACCTGCACGTTGTATCAACTACAGACACATTATAAACCTGCACGTTGTATCAACTACAGACACATTATAAACCTGCACGTTGTATCAACTACAGACACATTATAAACCTGCACGTTGTATCAACTACAGACACATTATAAACCTGCACGTTCTATCAACTAAGACACATTATAAACCTGATCAACTATAAAACCTGCACGTTGTATCAACTACAGACACATTATAAACCTGCACGTTGTATCAACTACAGACACATTATAAACCTGCACGTTGTATCAACTACAGACACACATTATAAACCTGCACGTTCTATCAACTACAGACACATTATAAACCTGCACGTTGTATCAACTACAGACACATTATAAACCTGCACGTTCTATCAACTACAGACACATTATAAACCTGCACGTTGTATCAACTACAGACACATTATAAACCTGCCGCGTTGTATCAACTACAGACACATTATAAACCTGCACGTTGTATCAACTACAGACACATTATAAACCTGCACGTTCTATCAACTACAGACACATTATAAACCTGCACGTTGTATCAACTACAGACACATTATAAACCTGCACGTTGTATCAACTACAGACACATTATAAACCTGCACGTTCTATCAACTACAGACACATTATAAACCTGCACGTTGTATCAACTACAGACACATTATAAACCTGCACGTTGTATCAACTACAGACACATTATAAACCTGCACGTTGTATCAACTACAGACACATTATAAACCTGCACGTTGTATCAACTACAGACACATTATAAACCTGCACGTTGTATCAACTACAGACACATTATAAACCTGCACGTTGTATCAACTACAGACACATTATAAACCTGCACGTTCTATCAACTACAGACACATTATAAACCTGCACGTTGTATCAACTACAGACACATTATAAACCTGCACGTTCTATCAACTACAGACACATTATAAACCTGCACGTTCTATCAACTACAGACACATTATAAACACATTATAAACCTGCACGTTCTATCAACTACAGACACATTATAAACCTGCACGTTCTATCAACTACAGACACATTATAAACCTGACACATTATAAACCTGCACGTTCTATCAACTACAGACACATTATAAACCTGCACGTTCTATCAACTCAGACACATTATAAACCTGCACGTTCTAGACACACATTATAAACCTGCACGTTCTATCAACTACAGACACATTATAAACCTGCACGTTCTATCAACTACAGACACATTATAAACCTGCACGTTGTATCAACTACAGACACATTATAAACCTGCACGTTCTATCAACTACAGACACATTATAAACCTGCACGTTGTATCAACTACAGACACACATTATAAACCTGCACGTTCTATCAACTACAGACACATTATAAACCTGCACATTATAAACCAGACACATTATACGTTGTATCAACTACAGACACATTATAAACCTGCACGTTCTATCAACTACAGACACATTATAAACCTGCACGTTCTATCAACTACAGACACATTATAAACCTGCATTGTATCAACTACAGACACATTATAAACCTGCACGTTGTATCAACTACAGACACATTATAAACCTGCACGTTCTATCAACTACAGACACATTATAAACCTGCACGTTGTATCAACTACAGACACATTATAAACCTGCACGTTGTATCAACTACAGACACATTATAAACCTGCACGTTCTATCAACTACAGACACATTATAAACCTGCACGTTCTATCAACTACAGACACATTATAAACCTGCACGTTGTATCAACTACAGACACATTATAAACCTGCACGTTCTATCAACTACAGACACATTATAAACCTGCACGTTGTATCAACTACAGACACATTATAAACCTGCACGTTCTATCAACTACAGACACATTATAAACCTGCACGTTGTATCAACTACAGACACATTATAAACCTGCACGTTGTATCAACTACAGACACATTATAAACCTGCACGTTGTATCAACTACAGACACATTATAAACCTGCACGTTGTATCAACTACAGACACATTATAAACCTGCACGTTCTATCAACTACAGACACATTATAAACCTGCACGTTGTATCAACTACAGACACATTATAAACCTGCACGTTCTATCAACTTACAGACAACATTATAAACCTGCACGTTCTATCAACTACAGACACATTATAAACCTTATAAACCTGTTGTATCAACTACAGACACATTATAAACCTGCACGTTCTATCAACTACAGACACATTATAAACCTGCACGTTGTATCAACTACAGACACATTATAAACCTGCACGTTGTATCAACTACAGACACATTATAAACCTGCACGTTGTATCAACTACAGACACATTATAAACCTGCACGTTGTATCAACTACAGACACATTATAAACCTGCACGTTGTATCAACTACAGACACATTATAAACCTGCACGTTGTATCAACTACAGACACATTATAAACCTGCACGTTGTATCAACTACAGACACATTATAAACCTGCACGTTGTATCAACTACAGACACATTATAAACCTGCACGTTGTATCAACTACAGACACATTATAAACCTGCACGTTGTATTATAAAACCTGCACGTTGTATCAACTACAGACACATTATAAACCTGCACGTTGTATCAACTACAGACACATTATAAACCTGCACGTTGTATCAACTACAGACACATTATAAACCTGCACGTTGTATCAACTACAGACACATTATAAACCTGCACGTTCTATCAACTACAGACACATTATAAACCTGCACGTTGTATCAACTTATAAACAGACAACTACAGACACATTATAAACCTGCACGTTGTATCAACTACAGACACATTATAAACCTGCACGTTCTATCAACTACAGACACATTATAAACCTGCACGTTGTATCAACTACAGACACATTATAAACCTGCACGTTGTATCAACTACAGACACATTATAAACCTGCACGTTGTATCAACTACAGACACATTATAAACCTGCACGTTGTATCAACTACAGACACATTATAAACCTGCACGTTGTATCAACTACAGACACATTATAAACCTGCACGTTGTATCAACTACAGACACATTATAAACCTGCACGTTGTATCAACTACAGACACATTATAAACCTGCACGTTGTATCAACTACAGACACATTATAAACCTGCACGTTGTATCAACTACAGACACATTATAAACCTGCACGTTGTATCAACTACAGACACATTATAAACCTGCACGTTGTATCAACTACAGACACATTATAAACCTGCACGTTGTATCAACTACAGACACATTATAAACCTGCATCAACTACAGTTGTATCAACTACAGACACATTATAAACCTGCACGTTGTATCAACTACAGACACATTATAAACCTGCACGTTCTATCAACTACAGACACATTATAAACCTGCACGTTGTATCAACTTACAGACACACAGACACATTATAAACCTGCACGTTGTATCAACTACAGACACATTATAAACCTGCACGTTGTATCAACTACAGACACATTATAAACCTGCACGTTGTATCAACTACAGACACATTATAAACCTGCACGTTCTATCAACTACAGACACATTATAAACCTGCACGTTGTATCAACTACAGACACATTATAAACCTGCACGTTGTATCAACTACAGACACATTATAAACCTGCACGTTCTATCAACTACAGACACATTATAAACCTGCACGTTGTATCAACTACAGACACATTATAAACCTGCACGTTGTATCAACTACAGACACATTATAAACCTGCACGTTGTATCAACTACAGACACATTATAAACCTGCACGTTGTATCAACTACAGACACATTATAAACCTGCACGTTGTATCAACTACAGACACATTATAAACCTGCACGTTGTATCAACTACAGACACATTATAAACCTGCACGTTGTATCAACTACAGACACATTATAAACCTGCACGTTCTATCAACTACAGACACATTATAAACCTGCACGTTCTATCAACTACAGACACATTATAAACCTGCACGTTGTATCAACTACAGACACATTATAAACCTGCACGTTCTATCAACTACAGACACATTATAAACCTGCACGTTCTATCAACTACAGACACATTATAAACCTGCACGTTCTATCAACTACAGACACATTATAGACCTGCACGTTCTATCAACTACAGACACATTATAAACCTGCACGTTCTATCAACTACAGACACATTATAAACCAGACACATTATAGACCTGCACGTTCTATCAACTACAGACACATTATAAACCTGCACGTTCTATCAACTACAGACACATTATAAACCTGCACGTTCTATCAACTACAGACACATTATAAACCTGCACGTTCTATCAACTACAGACACATTATAAACCTGCACGTTGTATCAACTACAGACACATTATAAACCTGCACGTTCCATCAACTACAGACACACATTATAAACCTGCACGTTGTATCAACTACAGACACATTATAAACCTGCACGTTGTATCAACTACAGACACACATTATAAACCTGCACGTTGTATCAACTACAGACACATTATAAACCTGCACGTTCTATCAACTACAGACACATTATAAACCTGCACGTTGTATCAACTACAGACACATTATAAACCTGCACGTTGTATCAACTACAGACACATTATAAACCTGCACGTTCTATCAACTACAGACACATTATAAACCTGCACGTTCTATCAACTACAGACACATTATAAACCTGCACGTTGTATCAACTACAGACACATTATAAACCTGCACGTTGTATCAACTACAGACACATTATAAACCTGCACGTTGTATCAACTACAGACACATTATAAACCTGCACGTTAAACTATCAACTACAGACACATTATAAACCTGCACGTTGTATCAACTACAGACACATTATAAACCTGCACGTTCTATCAACTACAGACACATTATAAACCTGCACGTTGTATCAACTACAGACACATTATAAACCTGCACGTTCTATCAACTACAGACACATTATAAACCTGCACGTTGTATCAACTACAGACACATTATAAACCTGCACGTTCTATCAACTACAGACACATTATAAACCTGCACGTTCTATCAACTACAGACACATTATAAACCTGCACGTTGTATCAACTACAGACACATTATAAACCTGCACGTTGTATCAACTACAGACACATTATAAACCTGCACGTTGTAAACCTCAACTATCAACTAGACACATTATAAACCTGCACGTTCTATCAACTACAGACACATTATAAACCTGCACGTTCTATCAACTACAGACACATTATAAACCTGCACGTTGTATCAACTACAGACACATTATAAACCTGCACGTTGTATCAACTACAGACACATTATAAACCTGCACGTTCTATCAACTACAGACACATTATAAACCTGCACGTTGTATCAACTACAGACACATTATAAACCTGCACGTTGTATCAACTACAGACACATTATAAACCTGCATTGTATCAACTACAGACACATTATAAACCTGCACGTTGTATCAACTACAGACACATTATAAACCTGCACGTTGTATCAACTACAGACACATTATAAACCTGCACGTTGTATCAACTACAGACACATTATAAACCTGCACACATTATAAACCTGTTGTATCAACTACAGACACATTATAAACCTGCACGTTGTATCAACTACAGACACATTATAAACCTGCACGTTGTATCAACTACAGACACATTATAAACCTGCACGTTGTATCAACTACAGACACATTATAAACCTGCACGTTGTATCAACTACAGACACACATTATAAACCTGCACGTTGTATCAACTACAGACACATTATAAACCTGCACGTTGTATCAACTACAGACACATTATAAACCTGCACGTTGTATCAACTACAGACACATTATAAACCTGCACGTTGTATCAACTACAGACACATTATAAACCTGCACGTTGTATCAACTACAGACACATTATAAACCTGCACGTTCTATCAACTACAGACACACATTATAAACCTGCACGTTGTATCAACTACAGACACATTATAAACCTGCACGTTCTATCAACTACAGACACATTATAAACCTGCACGTTGTATCAACTATGCGCTCTCTCACACACACAGGCCCTGTTTGAGCGCATAAAATCTGTGATGCATTGTGGGTAAATTGTGACTGACTTAAATACCTACAAAACGGTAATGAGTAATTATGATGCTATTTGATTTTTTCAGTCAGATGAAAGTCTCTCTCTCTCTCTCTCTCTCTCTCTCACCCTCTTGACAGCCAACGTAGCGATGCCCAGCACCGCAGCCCCTCCCACTCCCAGGACCAATCGGGCATTAGCCAGCAGGAAGTTTATCACCACGGCGATGCCCTCCTCGCCCCGGCTCCTCCCCCACCGGAAGTCCATCACTTCCTGTCCCGCAGAGTCACCTGATAGAAACAAGAAGCAGAGAGAAAGAGAGAGATGACTTTCCGTTTCTGTCGAGGGATGTATATGTATAGGCAGGGAGGTAACTTTCACTGGGAGAACCCCCCTCACTGGGGAGATGCCCCCCCTCACTGGGGAGATGCCCCCCTCACTGGGGAGATGCCCCCCCTCACTGGGGAGAACCCCCCCCTCACTGGGGAGAACCCCCCCTCACTGGGGAGATGCCCCCCTCACTGGGGAGAAACCCCCCCTCACTGGGGAGATGCCCCCTCACTGGGGAGATGCCCCCCTCACTGGGGAGATGCCCCCCCTCACTGGGAGAACCCCCCTCACTGGGGAGAAACCCCCCTCACTGGGGAGATGCCCCCCTCACTGGGGAGAACCCCCCCTCACTGGGGAGATGCCCCCCCCCTCACTGGGGAGAAACCACCCCCTCACTGGGAGAAACCCCCCCTCACTGGGGAGAACCCCCCCCTCACTGGGGAGATGCCCCCCCTCACTGGGGAGATGCCCCCCTTACTGGGGAGATGTCCCCCCTCACTGGGGAGAAGCCCCCCTCACTGGGGAGATGCCCCCCTTACTGGGGAGATGTCCCCCCCTCACTGGGAGATGTCCCCCCTCACTGGGGAGAAACCTCCCCCCTCACTGGGAGATGCCCCCCCCACTGGGAGATGCCCCCCCTCACTGGGGAGATGCCCCCCTTACTGGGGAGATGTCCCCCCTCACTGGGGAGATATACAGAGTGAGGGGGGGATGTGATACAGAGTACCAGTCAAAAGTTTGGACAAATCTACTCATTCAAGGGTTTTTCTTTATTTTTACTATTTTCTACATTGTAGAATAATTGTGAAGACATCAACACTATGAAATAACACATATGGAATCATGTAGAGACAGGAGGTGACAGGTCTAGGTCCTAGAGACTGAACCAGTCCCGTCAGTCAACACCAGAGATAGGAGGTGACAGGTCTAGGTCCTAGAGACTGAACCAGTCCCCCCACCAGAGATAGGAGGTGACAGGTCTAGGTCCTAGAGACTGAACCAGTCCCGTCAGTCAACACCAGAGATAGGAGGTGACAGGTCTAGGTCCCGGAGACTGAACCAGTCCCGTCAGTCAACACCAGAGATAGGAGGTGACAGGTCTAGGTCCTAGAGACTGAACCAGTCCTATCAGTCAACACCAGAGACCGGAGGTGACAGGTCTAGGTCCCGGAGACTGAACCAGTCCTATCAGTCAACACCAGAGATAGGAGGTGACAGGTCTAGGTCCCGGAGACTGAACCAGTCAACACCAGAGACCGGAGGTGACAGGTCTAGGTCCCGGAGACTGAACCAGTCCCGTCAGTCAACACCAGAGACAGGAGGTGACAGGTCTAGGTCCCGGAGACTGAACCAGTCCCGTCAGTCAACACCAGAGACAGGAGGTGACAGGTCTAGGTCCTAGAGACTGAACCAGTCAACACCAGAGATAGGAGGTGACAGGTCTAGGTCCCGGAGACTGAACCAGTCAACACCAGAGATTATAGAGACTGAACCAGTCCCGTCAGTCAACACCAGAGACAGGAGGTGACAGGTCTAGGTCCCGGAGACTGAACCAGTCAACACCAGAGATAGGAGGTGACAGGTCTAGGTCCTAGAGACTGAACCAGTCCCGTCAGTCAACACCAGAGACCGGAGGTGACAGGTCTAGGTCCTAGAGACTGAACCAGTCAACACCAGAGACAGGAGATGACAGGTCTAGGTCCTAGAGACTGAACCAGTCAACACCAGAGATAGGAGGTGACAGGTCTAGGTCCCAGAGACTGAACCAGTCAACACCAGAGACCGGAGGTGACAGGTCTAGGTCCCGGAGACTGAACCAGTCCCGTCAGTCAACACCAGAGATAGGAGGTGACAGGTCTAGGTCCCGGAGACTGAACCAGTCCCGTCAGTCAACACCAGAGATAGGAGGTGACAGGTCTAGGTCCTAGAGACTGAACCAGTCAACACCAGAGATAGGAGGTGACAGGTCTAGGTCCTAGAGACTGAACCAGTCAACACCAGAGATAGGAGGTGACAGGTCTAGGTCCCGGAGACTGAACCAGTCCCGTCAGTCAACACCAGAGACAGGAGGTGACAGGTCTAGGTCCTAGAGACTGAACCAGTCCTGTCAGTCAACACCAGAGACAGGAGGTGACAGGTCTAGGTCCCGGAGACTGAACCAGTCCCGTCAGTCAACACCAGAGACCGGAGGTGACAGGTCTAGGTCCTAGAGACTGAACCAGTCAACACCAGAGATAGGAGGTGACAGGTCTAGGTCCTAGAGACTGAACCAGTCAACACCAGAGATAGGAGGTGACAGGTCTAGGTCCTAGAGACTGAACCAGTCCTATCAGTCAACACCAGAGACAGGAGATGACAGGTCTAGGTCCCGGAGACTGAACCAGTCAACACCAGAGATAGGAGGTGACAGGTCTAGGTCCTAGAGACTGAACCAGTCAGTCAGGTCTAGGTCCTAGTCAAGTCACACCAGAGATAGGAGGTGACAGGTCTAGGTCCTAGAGACTGAACCAGTCAACACCAGAGATAGGAGGTGACAGGTCTGGGTCCCGGAGACTGAACCAGTCCCGTCAGTCAACACCAGAGATAGGAGGTGACAGGTCTAGGTCCTAGAGACTGAACCAGTCAACACCAGAGATAGGAGGTGACAGGTCTAGGTCCCGGAGACTGAACCAGTCCCGTCAGTCAACACCAGAGATAGGAGGTGACAGGTCTAGGTCCCGGAGACTGAACCAGTCCCGTCAGTCAACACCAGAGACCGGAGGTGACAGGTCTAGGTCCTAGAGACTGAACCAGTCCTATCAGTCAACACCAGAGACAGGAGATGACAGGTCTAGGTCCCGGAGACTGAACCAGTCCTATCAGTCAACACCAGAGACAGGAGGTGACAGGTCTAGGTCCCGGAGACTGAACCAGTCCCGTCAGTCAACACCAGAGATAGGAGGTGACAGGTCTAGGTCCTAGAGACTGAACCAGTCCTATCAGTCAACACCAGAGATAGGAGGTGACAGGTCTAGGTCCCGGAGACTGAACCAGTCAACACCAGAGATAGGAGGTGACAGGTCTAGGTCCCGGAGACTGAACCAGTCCTATCAGTCAACACCAGAGATAGGAGGTGACAGGTCTAGGTCCTAGAGACTGAACCAGTCCTATCAGTCAACACCAGAGATAGGAGGTGACAGGTCTAGGTCCCGGAGACTGAACCAGTCAACACCAGAGATAGGAGGTGACAGGTCTAGGTCCCGGAGACTGAACCAGTCCCGTCAGTCAACACCAGAGACAGGAGGTGACAGGTCTAGGTCCTAGAGACTGAACCAGTCAACACCAGAGATAGGAGGTGACAGGTCTAGGTCCTAGAGACTGAACCAGTCAACACCAGAGATAGGAGGTGACAGGTATAGGTCCCGGAGACTGAACCAGTCAACACCAGAGACCGGAGGTGACAGGTCTAGGTCCTAGAGACTGAACCAGTCAACACCAGAGATAGGAGGTGACAGGTCTAGGTCCTAGAGACTGAACCAGTCAACACCAGAGATAGGAGGTGACAGGTCTAGGTCCTAGAGACTGAACCAGTCAACACCAGAGATAGGAGGTGACAGGTCTAGGTCCTAGAGACTGAACCAGTCCTATCAGTCAACACCAGAGACAGGAGGTGACAGGTCTAGGTCCTAGAGACTGAACCAGTCCTATCAGTCAACACCAGAGACAGGAGGTGACAGGTCTAGGTCCTAGAGACTGAACCAGTCCTGCCAGTCAACACCAGAGATAGGAGGTGACAGGTCTAGGTCCCGGAGACTGAACCAGTCAACACCAGAGACAGGAGGTGACAGGTCTAGGTCCTAGAGACTGAACCAGTCCTATCAATCAACACCAGAGATAGGAGGTGACAGGTCTAGGTCCCGGAGACTGAACCAGTCAACACCAGAGATAGGAGGTGACAGGTCTAGGTCCTAGAGACTGAACCAGTCAACACCAGAGACAGGAGGTGACAGGTCTAGGTCCTAGAGACTGAACCAGTCAACACCAGAGATAGGAGGTGACAGGTCTAGGTCCTAGAGACTGAACCAGTCAACACCAGAGATAGGAGGTGACAGGTCTAGGTCCTAGAGACTGAACCAGTCCTATCAGTCAACACCAGAGACAGGGAGGTGACAGGTCCTCCTAGAGACTGAACCAGTCCTATCAGTCAACACCAGAGACAGGAGGTGACAGGTCTAGGTCCTAGAGACTGAACCAGTCCTGCCAGTCAACACCAGAGATAGGAGGTGACAGGTCTAGGTCCCGGAGACTGAACCAGTCAACACCAGAGACAGGAGGTGACAGGTCTAGGTCCTAGAGACTGAACCAGTCCTATCAATCAACACCAGAGATAGGAGGTGACAGGTCTAGGTCCTAGAGACTGAACCAGTCAACACCAGAGATAGGAGGTGACAGGTCTAGGTCCTAGAGACTGAACCAGTCCTGTCAGTCAACACCAGAGATAGGAGGTGACAGGTCTAGGTCCCGGAGACTGAACCAGTCCTGTCAGTCAACACCAGAGACAGGAGGTGACAGGTCTAGGTCCCGGAGACTGAACCAGTCCCGTCAGTCAACACCAGAGATAGGAGGTGACAGGTCTAGGTCCTAGAGACTGAACCAGTCAACACCAGAGATAGGAGGTGACAGGTCTAGGTCCCGGAGACTGAACCAGTCAACACCAGAGACCGGAGGTGACAGGTCTAGGTCCCGGAGACTGAACCAGTCAACACCAGAGACCGGAGGTGACAGGTCTAGGTCCCGGAGACTGAACCAGTCCCGTCAGTCAACACCAGAGATAGGAGGTGACAGGTCTAGGTCCCGGAGACTGAACCAGTCCCGTCAGTCAACACCAGAGATAGGAGGTGACAGGTCTAGGTCCTAGAGACTGAACCAGTCAACACCAGAGATAGGAGGTGACAGGTCTAGGTCCTAGAGACTGAACCAGTCAACACCAGAGATAGGAGGTGACAGGTCTAGGTCCCGGAGACTGAACCAGTCCCGTCAGTCAACACCAGAGACAGGAGGTGACAGGTCTAGGTCCTAGAGACTGAACCAGTCCCGTCAGTCAACACCAGAGACAGGAGGTGACAGGTCTAGGTCCTAGAGACTGAACCAGTCCCGTCAGTCAACACCAGAGACCGGAGGTGACAGGTCTAGGTCCTAGAGACTGAACCAGTCAACACCAGAGATAGGAGGTGACAGGTCTAGGTCCTAGAGACTGAACCAGTCAACACCAGAGATAGGAGGTGACAGGTCTAGGTCCTAGAGACTGAACCAGTCCTATCAGTCAACACCAGAGATAGGAGGTGACAGGTCTAGGTCCCGGAGACTGAACCAGTCAACACCAGAGATAGGAGGTGACAGGTCTAGGTCCTAGAGACTGAACCAGTCAACACCAGAGATAGGAGGTGACAGGTCTAGGTCCTAGAGACTGAACCAGTCCTATCAGTCAACACCAGAGATAGGAGGTGACAGGTCTAGGTCCTAGAGACTGAACCAGTCAACACCAGAGATAGGAGGTGACAGGTCTAGGTCCCGGAGACTGAACCAGTCCCGTCAGTCAACACCAGAGATAGGAGGTGACAGGTCTAGGTCCTAGAGACTGAACCAGTCAACACCAGAGATAGGAGGTGACAGGTCTAGGTCCCGGAGACTGAACCAGTCCCGTCAGTCAACACCAGAGATAGGAGGTGACAGGTCTAGGTCCCGGAGACTGAACCAGTCCCGTCAGTCAACACCAGAGACCGGAGGTGACAGGTCTAGGTCCTAGAGACTGAACCAGTCCTATCAGTCAACACCAGAGACAGGAGATGACAGGTCTAGGTCCCGGAGACTGAACCAGTCCTATCAGTCAACACCAGAGACAGGAGGTGACAGGTCTAGGTCCCGGAGACTGAACCAGTCCCGTCAGTCAACACCAGAGATAGGAGGTGACAGGTCTAGGTCCTAGAGACTGAACCAGTCCTATCAGTCAACACCAGAGATAGGAGGTGACAGGTCTAGGTCCCGGAGACTGAACCAGTCAACACCAGAGATAGGAGGTGACAGGTCTAGGTCCCGGAGACTGAACCAGTCCTATCAGTCAACACCAGAGATAGGAGGTGACAGGTCTAGGTCCTAGAGACTGAACCAGTCCTATCAGTCAACACCAGAGATAGGAGGTGACAGGTCTAGGTCCCGGAGACTGAACCAGTCAACACCAGAGATAGGAGGTGACAGGTCTAGGTCCCGGAGACTGAACCAGTCCCGTCAGTCAACACCAGAGACAGGAGGTGACAGGTCTAGGTCCTAGAGACTGAACCAGTCAACACCAGAGATAGGAGGTGACAGGTCTAGGTCCTAGAGACTGAACCAGTCAACACCAGAGATAGGAGGTGACAGGTCAGACTGAACCAGTCAAACCAGAGACCGGAGGTGACAGGTCTAGGTCCCTGAACCAGTCAACACCAGAGATAGGAGGTGACAGGTCTAGGTCCTAGAGACTGAACCAGTCAACACCAGAGATAGGAGGTGACAGGTCTAGGTCCTAGAGACTGAACCAGTCAACACCAGAGATAGGAGGTGACAGGTCTAGGTCCTAGAGACTGAACCAGTCCTATCAGTCAACACCAGAGACAGGAGGTGACAGGTCTAGGTCCTAGAGACTGAACCAGTCCTATCAGTCAACACCAGAGACAGGAGGTGACAGGTCTAGGTCCTAGAGACTGAACCAGTCCTGCCAGTCAACACCAGAGATAGGAGGTGACAGGTCTAGGTCCCGGAGACTGAACCAGTCAACACCAGAGACAGGAGGTGACAGGTCTAGGTCCTAGAGACTGAACCAGTCCTATCAATCAACACCAGAGATAGGAGGTGACAGGTCTAGGTCCTAGAGACTGAACCAGTCAACACCAGAGATAGGAGGTGACAGGTCTAGGTCCTAGAGACTGAACCAGTCAACACCAGAGACAGGAGGTGACAGGTCTAGGTCCTAGAGACTGAACCAGAGATAGGAGGTGACAGGTCTAGGGCCCTAGAGACTCAGTCAACACCAGAGATAGGAGGTGACAGGTCTAGGTCCTAGAGACTGAACCAGTCCTATCAGTCAACACCAGAGACAGGAGGTGACAGGTCTAGGTCCTAGAGACTGAACCAGTCCTATCAGTCAACACCAGAGACAGGAGGTGACAGGTCTAGGTCCTAGAGACTGAACCAGTCCTGCCAGTCAACACCAGAGATAGGAGGTGACAGGTCTAGGTCCCGGAGACTGAACCAGTCAACACCAGAGACAGGAGGTGACAGGTCTAGGTCCTAGAGACTGAACCAGTCCTATCAATCAACACCAGAGATAGGAGGTGACAGGTCTAGGTCCTAGAGACTGAACCAGTCAACACCAGAGATAGGAGGTGACAGGTCTAGGTCCTAGAGACTGAACCAGTCAACACCAGAGATAGGAGGTGACAGGTCTAGGTCCTAGAGACTGAACCAGTCAACACCAGAGATAGGAGGTGACAGGTCTAGGTCCCGGAGACTGAACCAATCAACACCAGAGATAGGAGGTGACAGGTCTAGGTCCCGGAGACTGAACCAGTCCCGTCAGTCAACACCAGAGACCGGAGGTGACAGGTCTAGGTCCCGGAGACTGAACCAGTCCTATCAGTCAACACCAGAGACAGGAGGTGACAGGTCTAGGTCCCGGAGACTGAACCAGTCCCGTCAGTCAACACCAGAGATAGGAGGTGACAGGTCTAGGTCCTAGAGACTGAACCAGTCAACACCAGAGATAGGAGGTGACAGGTCTAGGTCCCGGAGACTGAACCAGTCCCGTCAGTCAACACCAGAGATAGGAGGTGACAGGTCTAGGTCCCGGAGACTGAACCAGTCCCGTCAGTCAACACCAGAGATAGGAGGTGACAGGTCTAGGTCCCGGAGACTGAACCAGTCCCGTCAGTCAACACCAGAGATAGGAGGTGACAGGTCTAGGTCCCGGAGACTGAACCAGTCAACACCAGAGACAGGAGATGACAGGTCTAGGTCCCGGAGACTGAACCAGTCCTGTCAGTCAACACCAGAGATAGGAGATTACAGGTCTAGGTCCCGGAGACTGAACCAGTCCCGTCAGTCAACACCAGAGATAGGAGGTGACAGGTCTAGGTCCTAGAGACTGAACCAATCAACACCAGAGACAGGAGATGACAGGTCTAGGTCCTAGAGACTGAACCAGTCAACACCAGAGACCGGAGGTGACAGGTCTAGGTCCTAGAGACTGAACCAGTCAACACCAGAGACAGGAGGTGACAGGTCAAGAGACTGAACCAGAGACCAGAGATAGGTGACAGGTCTAGGTCCTAGAGACTGAACCAGTCAACACCAGAGATAGGAGGTGACAGGTCTAGGTCCCGGAGACTGAACCAATCAACACCAGAGATAGGAGGTGACAGGTCTAGGTCCCGGAGACTGAACCAGTCCCGTCAGTCAACACCAGAGACCGGAGGTGACAGGTCTAGGTCCCGGAGTCCAGTCCTATCAGTCAACACCAGAGACAGGAGGTGACAGGTCTAGGTCCCGGAGACTGAACCAGTCCCGTCAGTCAACACCAGAGATAGGAGGTGACAGGTCTAGGTCCTAGAGACTGAACCAGTCAACACCAGAGATAGGAGGTGACAGGTCTAGGTCCCGGAGACTGAACCAGTCCCGTCAGTCAACACCAGAGATAGGAGGTGACAGGTCTAGGTCCCGGAGACTGAACCAGTCCCGTCAGTCAACACCAGAGATAGGAGGTGACAGGTCTAGGTCCCGGAGACTGAACCAGTCCCGTCAGTCAACACCAGAGATAGGAGGTGACAGGTCTAGGTCCCGGAGACTGAACCAGTCAACACCAGAGACAGGAGATGACAGGTCTAGGTCCCGGAGACTGAACCAGTCCTGAGTCAACACCAGAGATCAGGTCTAGGTCCCGGAGACTGAACCAGTCCCGTCAGTCAACACCAGAGATAGGAGGTGACAGGTCTAGGTCCTAGAGACTGAACCAATCAACACCAGAGACAGGAGATGACAGGTCTAGGTCCTAGAGACTGAACCAGTCAACACCAGAGACCGGAGGTGACAGGTCTAGGTCCTAGAGACTGAACCAGTCAACACCAGAGACAGGAGGTGACAGGTCTAGGTCCCGGAGACTGAACCAGTCCCGTCAGTCAACACCAGAGACAGGAGGTGACAGGTCTAGGTCCCGGAGACTGAACCAGTCCTGTCAGTCAACACCAGAGACAGGAGGTGACAGGTCTAGGTCCCGGAGACTGAACCAGTCCTGTCAGTCAACACCAGAGACAGGAGGTGACAGGTCTAGGTCCCGGAGACTGAACCAGTCCCGTCAGTCAACACCAGAGATAGGAGGTGACAGGTCTAGTCAGACAACCAGTCCCGTCAGTCAACACCAGAGAGGAGGTGACAGGTCTAGGTCCTAGAGACTGAACCAGTCCTGTCAGTCAACACCAGAGACAGGAGATGACAGGTCTAGGTCCCGGAGACTGAACCAGTCAACACAGAGATCAGGTCTAGGTCCTAGAGACTGAACCAGTCAACACCAGAGATAGGAGGTGACAGGTCTAGGTCCTAGAGACTGAACCAATCAACACCAGAGATAGGAGGTGACAGGTCTAGGTCCTAGAGACTGAACCAGTCCTATCAGTCAACACCAGAGACAGGAGATGACAGGTCTAGGTCCCGGAGACTGAACCAGTCAACACCAGAGATAGGAGGTGACAGGTCTAGGTCCAGTCAACACCAGAGATAGAGACTGAACCAGTCCTGCCAACACCAGAGACAGGAGGTGACAGGTCTAGGTCCCGGAGACTGAACCAGTCCTGTCAGTCAACACCAGAGATAGGAGGTGACAGGAGGTGACAGGTCTGTCAGGTCCCGGAGACTGAACCAGTCCACCAGAGACAGTCAACTGACCAGAGACCAGAGACAGGAGGTGACAGGTCTATGTCCCGGAGACTGAACCAGTCAACACCAGAGATAGAGATGACAGGTCTAGTCAACACCAGAGATAGGAGGTGACAGGTCTAGGTCCCGGAGACTGAACCAGTCAACACCAGAGATAGGAGATGACAGGTCAAGACACCAGTCAGACCAGAGATAGGATGTGACAGGTCTAGGTCCCGGAGACTGAACCAGTCCTATCAGTCAACACCAGAGATAGGAGGTGACAGGTCTAGGTCCTAGAGACTGAACCAGTCAACACCAGAGATAGGAGGTGACTGGTCCCGGACTGAACCAGTCAAACACCAGAGATAGGAGGTGACAGGTCTAGGTCCTAGAGACTGAACCAGTGTCAACACCAGAGATAGGAGGTGACAGGTCTAGGTCCTAGAGACTGAACCAGTCCTGTCAGTCAACACCAGAGATAGGAGGTGACAGGTCTAGGTCCCGGAGACTGAACCAGTCCTGTCAGTCAACACCAGAGATAGGAGGTGACAGGTCTAGGTCCCGGATTAGTCAGGTCTAGGTCCCGGAGACTGAACCAGTCCTAGAGACTCAGTCAACACCAGAGACAGGAGGTGACAGGTCTAGGTCCCGGAGACTGAACCAGTCAACACCAGAGACAGGAGGTGACAGGTCTAGGTCCCGGAGACTGACCCCCGTCAGTCAACACCAGAGACCGGAGGTGATCAGTCAACTGACCAGAGTCAACACCAGAGATAGGAGGTGACAGGTCTAGGTCCCGGAGACTGAAGATAGGAGGTGACAGGTCTAGGTCACGGAGACTGAACCAGTCAACACCAGAGATAGGAGGTGACAGGTCTAGGTCCCGGAGACTGAACCAGTCCTGTCAGTCAACACCAGAGACAGGAGGTGACAGGTCTAGGTCCCGGAGACTGAACCAGTCAACACCAGAGATAGGAGATGACAGGTCTAGGTCCCGGAGACTGAACCAGTCAACACCAGAGATAGGATGTGACAGGTCTAGGTCCCGGAGACTGAACCAGTCCTATCAGTCAACACCAGAGATAGGAGGTGACAGGTCTAGGTCCTAGAGACTGAACCAGTCAACACCAGAGATAGGAGGTGACAGGTCTAGGTCCCGGAGACTGAACCAGTCCTGTCAGTCAACACCAGAGATAGGAGGTGACAGGTCTAGGTCCTAGAGACTGAACCAGTCCTGTCAGTCAACACCAGAGATAGGAGGTGACAGGTCTAGGTCCCGGAGACTGAACCAGTCCTATCAGTCAACACCAGAGACAGGAGGTGACAGGTCTAGGTCCTAGAGACTGAACCAGTCAACACCAGAGATAGGAGGTGACAGGTCTAGGTCCCGGAGACTGACCCAGTCCTATCAGTCAACACCAGAGATAGGAGATGACAGGTCTAGGTCCCGGAGACTGAACCAGTCAACACCAGAGATAGGAGGTGACAGGTCTAGGTCCTAGAGACTGAACCAGTCAACACCAGAGACAGGAGATGACAGGTCTACGTCCTAGAGACTGAACCAGTCCTATCAATCAACACCAGAGATAGGAGGTGACAGGTCTAGGTCCTAGAGACTGAACCAGTCCTGTCAGTCAACACCAGAGACAGGAGGTGACAGGTCTAGGTCCCGGAGACTGAACCAGTTCTGTCTCTGGTGTTGACTGACAGGCCTGTGTCACACTTTCCTTTCCCAGCTCTTACGTGACCGTTTTCTGTTGGTGTCCTATTTATCTCCTGCTGCACCTGGCAGACAGAAATAGCCTCAGCAGATCAGTCTGACAGAAAGCAGAGGCAGATCATAGGATGTCCCCTTGGCTACCCTGGCACTGGACGGAGCCCACGACTTCATCCCAAATGGCACCCTATTCTCTATGGGCCCTGGCCAAAAGTAGTGCACTATATAGGGAAAAAGGGTGCTAGGGGCCCTGGTCAAAAGTAGTGCACTATAAAGAGAAACGGGTGCTAGGGCCCTGGCCAAAAGTAGTGCACTATATAGGGAAAAGAGTGCTAGGGCCCTGGCCAAAAGTAGTGCACTATATAGGGAAATGGGTGCTAAGGCCCTGGCCAAAAGTAGTGCACTATATAGGGAAAAGGGTGCTATGGGCCCTGGCCAAAAGTAGTGCACTATATAGGGAAAAGGGTGCTATGGGCCCTGGCCAAAAGTAGTGCACTATATAGAGAAACGGGTGCTAGGGCCCTGGTCAAAAGTAGTGCACTATATAGGGAAAAGGGTGCTAGGGCCCTGGCCAAAAGTAGTGCACTATATAGGGAAATGGGTGCTAGGGCCCTGGCCAAAAGTAGTGCACTATATAGGGAAATGGGTGTAATTTGGGATTCAGACCAGTCTATTTAAAGACTGAGATGAGCTCCATTTGTGCAGGTCACATTATATTCCAGCTACTGTATATTCCTGGACCTGCTCAGATATAACAACCACCAACCAACTACCAGAAGCTTAAAGTCCAAACTCTCTACATATGTATCTGCCATGGACCATATTGACTTATTCTCCCTGTGTCAGTATGTGCAACCCGAGACACGTCGTCCAATTCCAAATTCCAGGCATCAGCTGAGAAAGGAGCTATTCATTCACCAAATGTTGACCCTTTTCCAGTACAATAACACACATCAACATAACGGGGGTCGATATATCTAACTCGCTGTAGCCATATCTATTGACAAGGTTAAGAGGACGTGTGTGATAGCTAGCTAGCTAGCCTGAGATAGTAGTTACAAAACTAATAGAGGTGCACCGTCTCTGTTTATCTCCCCTTCGCCCAGTGTTTAATTGCAGCTGGTCTGGTTAGGTGGGATGGGCGCGCCGTACATTGAAATGTTTGTTTTGAAACTAGCTAGGTTAGCTGGTTAGCAGTAAATCAACTATTCGTAAAAACGCTGTAATGTTACTGTGAAAAGACAGCGGCCCGGATCTCACCGCACATCAACATGGGCGGGGCAAAACGTTTGTTTTGCATCCGAACAAGACAAACTAGTTAGCCATGTAGCTAGTTAAGTTAGCCACCTTACGTTAGCAGGTTAAGTTAGCCACCTTACGTTAGCAGGTTAAGTTAGCCACCTTACGTTAGCTAGCTAAGTTAGCCACATTACGTTAGCTGGCTAAGATAGCCACATTAGGTTAGCTAGCTAAGTTAGCCACATTACGTTTGCTGGCTAAGTTAGCCACATTACGTTAGCTAGCTACAGCTGTTGTTATTATTTAGCTTAGCTGTTCGGGGACAACTCACCAATCTACAACTTCTGCTATATTGTATTCAAACTCCAATCCATTTTGTTAAAATAAAAATATAAAAGCACCGTTATTTAGCCGACTAGTCGACCATATCTTGTCTTTTGATTTTTCTGTCACCATGAAAAAGAACCGACGTCATACATAGTTACCGTTACCTAGGGTCGGATCCCCCCCGCAGACGTTACATGTATCACGTCATCGGATGGCATATAATGTTCTTAGATTAAAAATTAAAAATATATTAAAACATATTTTAAAAAATATATATATATAATGTTCTTAGATTTCAAAATAAATAAATATATATATCATGTTCTTAGATGACACGTAAAATACCTGTGAAGGTTGTAAGATCTGGCAGGCGGGACAAAAAAGCTGTTAGAATTGTAGGTATATGCATGTCCCTTAAGGTCCTTGTGTAATTGTAATATAATATTGTACCCCCTAACTCGATTGTCCATTGTTTGTAATCTATGTATGCTTGTGTTCCCTCGTGTGCTTTATGTATTGATTTGTTGTTAATAAAAAGGTCAGAGGAACACGCCCATTACATTGTCCATATAATTGACAACAGGGCGGACCAATGGCAGGAGACGTTATGTTCTGACGTTGACGTTTGGGGTCTTTGCAGCTGAAGGGGTGGGAGTTGTATTTATTTATATTTTACCCCAAAAACACGCATACATTTATTGTGTGTAAAACATAATTTAGTCGGAACTGGGACATTTCCGACCGGCTAACTGGTTGTTGTTATACATTTGCCTGCGTTCAACCAGTTAGCAAGTTGGACATTTCAGAGTTTCCTAGTATTTACTAGTACGTGAACGCGCTATTACCTTTTCAATTTGCGGAGAACATTAATTCGACCTGGTTTTGATCATTACTTACCGTATAATCCTGGGTTTTTCATCTTATTTTTGTTGTTGTTGTGTTTATTATGGATCCCCATTAGTTCCTGCCAAGGCAGCAGCTACTCTTCCTGGGGTTTATTATGGATCCCCATTAGTTCCTGTCAAGGCAGCAGCTACTCTTCCTGGGGTTTATTATGGATCCCCATTAGTTCCTGCCAAGGCAGCAGCTACTCTTCCTGGGGTTTATTATGGATCCCCATTAGTTCCTGCCAAGGCAGCAGCTACTCTTCCTGGGTCCAGCAACATTTTTACCTGTTATTTAAATGTGATTCTACTGCTGCATCAGTTACCTGATGTGGAATAGAGTTCCATGTAGTCATGGCTCTATGTAGCACTGTGCGCCTCCCATGGTCTGTTCTGGACTTGGGGGACTGTGAAGAAACCTCTGGTGGCATGTCTTGTGGGGTATGAATGGGTGTCTGAGCTGTGTGCCAGTAGTTTAAACAGACCTCTGGTGGCATGTCTTGTGTCTTAAACAGAGAGCTCGGTGCATTCAGCATGTCAATACCTCTTACAAAAACAAGTAGTGATGAAGTCAACCTCTACTCTACTTTGAGCCCGGAGAGATTGACATGCATGTCATTCATATTCGCTCTCCATGTGCATTTAAGGGCCAAGTCCTCTTTGTGGCACCAGAGTACACAGTAGATCAGTAAATCATTATTGTCAATATCAGTGTGTTTTGTGATGACTGAGCCATCTGACTCATTGAATGATGGAGCAGAGTTGACCCTTTTTGTCCTGCATTTCATTTAAGCTCCAAGGTTTTTTCACCGGTCAAGGGTCCCGTTGGGTTGAGCTTCAAACAGCTAGAACAGCTGCACACCTGGGCCTGTCACTCTCTCTGGGCCTGTCACTCTCTCGGGGCCTGTCACACTCTCGGGGCCTGTCACACTCTCGGGGCCTGTCACACTCTGGGCCTAGACCTGTCCAGTTGAGCCTGTCACTCTGGGCCTGTCCCATTGAGCCTGTCACTCTGGGCCTGTCACCCTGGGCCTGTCACTCTGGACCTAGACCTGTCACCCTGGGCCTGTCACTCTGGTCCTAGACCTGTCACCCTGGGCCTGTCACTCTGGACCTAGACCTGTCACCCTGGGCCTGTCACTCTGGACCTAGACCTGTCACCCTGGGCCTGTCACTCTGGACCTAGACCTGTCACCCTGGGCCTGTCACTCTGGACCTAGACTTGTCCCGTTGAGCCTGTCACTCTGGGCCTAGACCTGTCCCATTGAGCCTGTCCAATTCTCCCAGGAGTAGAACTTTACAACCACTAACTCTGGTCCTGTCCCACTCTGGTCCTGTCCCACCTCTCCCAGGAGTATAACTTTACAACCACTAACTCTGGTCCTGTCCCACTCTGGTCCTGTCCCACTCTGGTCCTCCCACTCTGTCCAGTCCACCTCTCCCAGGAGTATAACTTTACAACCACTAACTCTGGTCCTGTCCCACTCTGGTCCTGTCCCACTCTGGTCCTGTCCCACTCTGGTCCTGTCCCACCTCTCCCAGGAGTATAACTTTACAACCACTAACTCTGGTCCTGTCCCACTCTGGTCCTGTCCCACTCTGGTCCTGTCCCACCTCTCCCACTCCCAGGAGGTCCAGTCCACCTCTCCCAGGAGTATAACTTTACAACCACTAACTCTGGTCCCCCCTCTGGTCCTGTCCCACTCTGGTCCTGTCCCACCTCTCCCAGGAGTATAACTTTACAACCACTAACTCTGGTCCTGTCCCACTCTGGTCCTGTCCCACTCTGGTCCTGTCCCACTCTGGTCCCCACCTCTCCCAGGAGTATAACTTTACAACCACTAACTCTGGTCCTGTCCCACTCTGGTCTGGGAGTATAACTTTCAACCACTAACTCTGGTCCTGTCCCACTCTGGTCCTGTCCCACCTCTCCCAGGAGTATAACTTTACAACCACTAACTCTGGTCC
>NC_088410.1:315224-501087 GCF_034236695.1 Oncorhynchus nerka | reverse complement strand
TGTCTGGCGGAGAATTGGATCGCAGATAATTTCCCATAGGGGATCCCTTACCCCTTGATAGCACTGAACAGCGAGGCCACACATTTCTTTTACTCGGACTGACAAATTGCGCACAGGTGACGCACCTCCCGGCGTTACGATACGGAAGAGTGTTCCACGGTCACTGTTGCAGAGCCGCGGGTTAACGACCAAGGATGGTGGGGATGAAAACGCGATGCTTCTACTACTGCGGACGTTTCATCGTAAAAGCCAGAAGGTTTACTTAGTTTTTAAACCCTCCATACACCGATAAAAAACTTTGCAGGAGCGTGACTACAGGAAGCGGATGCATGCAACCATATGAGGGCTTGCCTTGGGTTTTTGTCTGCTCAAACCACTGGTAGTTCATAGACTGACCACTTGACGGGACACATGGCAACCGACTGAAAGTCCGGACCTGCATAAAATCACGCCTTTCGATGGTTGCCTGATCTCCCGAGTATACCCATACAGACCAGCTGGTTTGACTAGACATGGGTTGATTGGGAGTTAGGATCCTGGAAGGGAATAGGTCCTAATTATACACATGATTGAAAACATCAGGACCAAGACCAGCGAACACTGAAGTAAATACATAGACAACGTGGAGCTAAAAAAGAAAGGATCCGACAGAGAGTAAACTCTAAGTTTGCACTATGCTTTCTACTTCAGTTGACACGGACCTAGACATCATGACCATACCACTGCGACGGGGACACGCAGCGGCGACTGAGGTCGGACCTGCGCAAATCCACGCCAACTTCGATGGTTTGCTGATCGCCAGTATACCCATACAGACCAGCTGGATTTGACTAGACATGGGTTGATTGGGAGTTAGGATCCTGGGAATAAGTCCTAATTATACACATGATAAAACATCCCGGGACCAAAGAACCAACGAATACTGAAGATGACCATACCACTCGACATGGACACATGGCAACCAACCGAGGACCGGACCTGCATAAGGTACGCAACTCAAGGGTTTGCCTGATCCTAAGTTGAGTTGACAGACTTACCTAAACTTAACCTTAATCCTTTTAAAAAAAATAAAAATAAAAACTATACCTAACTCCTAACCCTAACCCCTAACATCAACCTAACCCTAACCTAACCTTAAACCCTAACCTAACCCTAACCTCAACCCTAACCTAACCACTCTAAAACCACCTAAACCTAACCTTAACCATTCCAAAAAACTATAACCTAACCCTAACTAACTTAACCACTCTAAAAACTCCTTACCTAAACCTAACCTAACCATTCTGAAAACTATACTAACCCTAATCCTAACCTAACCTTAACCACTCTAAAAAACCCTTACCTAAACCCTAACCTTAAACTCTCTAAAAAACTATTTCTTACCCAACCTAAACCTAACCTTAACCACTCTTAAAACTATACCTAAACCTAAAACCTACTGACAGACAGTCTTTTAACCCAACCAGACGGGTTAATCTACAAGTGGGCAACAATGGGGCCTACTACTTTGGCGGCAGCGCCCGGACCCACCCCTACGCGCACATGTGTGGAGTGCACCCCCCCTTCCCCCTTCGGCTTCTACGTGTCAGAGATGGAAGTGGATCAAGCCGACTCAAAACTGACAAACCTAACCCTACGGCCTGTGGAGTGCACACCCCTCCCTTCCCCCTTCGGCTAACCCAGAGATGGAACCTAACCTAACTAACCCCGACCTCAAAAACTAGACCTAACCCCTAGCCTAACCTGGCCTGGCCTGGCCTGACCTGGCCTGGCCTGGCCTGGCCTGGCCCTGGCCTGGCCTGGCCTGACAGCCTGGCCCTGGCCTGGCCCTGGCCCTGAGCCTGGCCTGGCCTGGCCTGAGCCTGGCCTGGCCTGGCCTGGCCTGGCCTGGCCTGGCCTGATGCCCTGGCCTGGCCTGACCTGGCCTGGCCCTGGCCCTGGCCTGGCCTGGCCTGGCCTGGCCTGACCCTGGCCTGGCCCTGGCCTGGCCTGGCCCTGGCCTGGCCTGGCCTGGCCCTGGCCCTGGCCCTGGCCTGGCCTGGCCTGGCCTGGCCTGGCCCTGGCCTGGCCTGGCCTGAGCCTGGCCTGGCCTGGCCTGGCCCTGGCCTGACCCTGGCCTGGCCTGGCCTGGCCTGGCCTGGCCCTGAGCCTGGCCTGGCCTGGCCTGAGCCTGGCCTGGCCCTGGCCTGGCCTGGCCTGCCCTGGCCTGGCCTGGCCTGGCCTGGCCCTGGCCCTGGCCTTAGCCTGGCCTAAGCCTTCCTTCTTAATTGGCCTGGCCTAATTGGCCTGGCCTGGCCTGGCCTGGCCTGGCCTATTTTTAATTTATTGGCCTGGCCTGGCCTGGCCTGGCCTGGCCTGGCCCTGGCCTCATTTTAATGGCCTGGCCTGGCCTGACCTGGCCTGGCCTGACCCTGCCTGGCCTGGCCTGGCCTGGCCTATTTTCGCCTGGCCTGGCCCTGGCCTAATTTTAATTTTAACTGTGGCCTGGCCCTGGCCTAACCCCTAACCCTAGCCCTGGCCTGGCTAAAACCCTGGCCTAACCCTAACCTCAGTAACCATTCTAACCCCTAACTAACCCTAACCCCAACCCTAACCCTAACCCTAACCTGGCCTGGCCCTCCTGGCCTGAACCCTTACCTAAACCTGGCCTGGCCTGGCCATTCTGAAAACTATGGCCTGGCCTGGCCCTAACCCTGACCTGGCCTAACCACTCTAAAACCCTGGCCCTGGCCTAAACCTAACCTTAAACTCTCTAAAAAAACTATTTCCTGCCCCTGACCCCTAAACCTAACCTGGCTCTTAAAAACTATACCTAAACCTAAAACCTACTGACAGACAGTCTTTTAACCCAACCAACGGGTTAATCTACAAGTGGGCAACAATGGGGCCTACTACTTTGGCCGGCCGCGCCCGGACCCACCCGGCCTGGCCTGGCACATGTGTGGAGTGCACACCCTCCCTTCCCCCTTCGGCTTCCACGTGTCAGAGATGGAAGTGGATCAACCGACTCAAAACTAGACAAACCTAACCCTACCCTAACCCTAACCTGGACTAACCCCTAACAACCTAACCTGGACCTAACCCTAACCTAAACCTAAAACCCTAACCTTCAGACCTCAACCAAGCGGTTTTCTGGAAGTGGAGTTGACCTGGGGCCTACCTAAACTTAACCAAACCTTTAAAAAACCTCCCTAACCTTAAAGAGATGGCCTGGATCCTGGCCTCAACCTAACCCTAACCTAACCTAACCTAACCCTAACCTAACCCTAACCCTAACCCCTAACCTAACCCTAACCTAAACCTAACCCTAACCTAACCCCTTAACCTAACCCTAACCCTAACCTTAACCACTCTAAAACCCTTACCTAAACCTAACCTTAACCATTCTGAAAAACTATACCTAACCCTAACCTAACCTAACCTTAACCACTCTAAAAACCCTTACCTAAACCTAACCTTAACCATTCTGAAAAACTATACCTAACCCTAACCCTAACCTTAACCACTCTAAAAACCCTTACCTAAACCTAACCTTAAACTCTCTAAAAAACTATTTCTTACCCCAACCCTAAACCTAACCTTAACCACTCTTAAAAACTATACCTAAACCTAAAACCTACTGACAGACAGTCTTTTAACCCAACCAGACGGGTTAATCTACAAGTGGGCAACAATGGGGCCTACTACTTTGGCCGGCCGCGCCCGGACCCACCCGGCCAGCGCGCACATGTGTGGAGTGCACACCCCTCCCTTCCCCCTTCGGCTTCCACGTGTCAGAGATGGAAGTGGATCAACCGACTCAAAACTAGACAAACCAAACACTGCCAGTCACTGCTGCATTGCCTGCTGGGGGATCTGGACGCGGCAAGCCAAGGAATTTTTATCCCTTTAAATTACTCGGGATCATCTCTAATCGGGCCTTTTCTAGGGGTGTTGATTCTACACCCCGTATACCTCTCTGTGAAATGGTCTGATGGTGAACAGGTTAAAAATAATCATTAGATTTAATACAACCTAAAATAGCTCTACCAAATCTCTGAAAAACATCACTCCTGAGACCTTCACCAACACACACCCTTCCACCTGGGAGACAACTAGAACAAAGGATAAATCAAGACCTACCTACTACAAGCCTTCTCAACCAAGATTTTTTCATCAAAGACCAAGAATTCATCAAAGGAACAAGAACTCTACAACCAGCCCCTGATCTTCAGATACACATCACCTCCTCTATTTTTTCAACTAAGAGGCAACCCCCACCTTTTTTCCACCAAAGAACAAGACATCACCACCCTGACACAGTGAAACAGACTCCTACCCTCCCACAGAAACCCTGACGACCGTATTTCCAACTTAGGAGCAAAAAGAAACAAAATTATAAAATAGGTCCACCCCACTCACACCTCTGCACCATACACAAACAAACCAAAAACCTAGGTAAGAGCCCCACCCATAAAAAAACTGGAAACAGCATAAAAAAGCTTTTTCGGATCCGTACATCCCATAATCCAAGTGGACTTGAACACCGCAAAACAGCCAAATCTACCGCATATCCGGGAACCCAAGTGGACACGAACGCGATCAAAGCTAAAACTCCGCTAACAGGCGCCTAATAGAATAGTTAAAAATAGCACCATTTTCGATCCTGGTAAAAGGAACACCCCCCTAGTAACCCTATTTGCTACCACCCCTCAATAAAGAAACAAGGTTCATACCCTCTAACAGCACAAAAGACCTAAAAACCACGGCCACTACTTTTACCTGCACATCGCACCTTACTGCATATAAGCAACGTGACTCAACAAAAATCGGAAGAAAAATAACTAAAGACCTATAATCAGACCTCACCCAGAACCCCAACTAAAATTCTATAGACTCAACAAAAATCGGAAGAAAAATAACTCCACCACATTCAAAGACCTATAATCAGACCTACAGGAACTGGGTCACCCAGCACCCCAACTAAAAATTCAAACAGCACCCCCCAAAAGCAAAGAGTCTAATTCTCCTATACAATTCCCTATAGGGACCAACGACAGAGGCCTTCCCAAAAATAAAACCTCTCTCACAACACCGTCTCTGACCTTAGCCCTGGCCCCTAACCCGAACTGCAACCCCAGTTCCAACCCCTCTGTGTATGTGTGTGTGTATACATGTATCTGTACCTGACCTCATGTTGTTAACCCTGTCTGTCCCTTACAATGTATTGTGTCTTCTGTTTTGTCACACTCCACTGTTCATTTATACCAAATAACACTTGAAAAGCTTGTGTCACTACAAGGTTGAACATTTATCACATTGGGTCTCCATTGTATTATTATTACATGTGCTTGACCTCCACTCTAACTGCCCATCCACTTTACTGCATCCCCATTCCACTCTCACCTCTGTCTGATTCCTCCACACCACAGCCTGTTAGCGGCTGTCCTACCTAGTAACGGCACAGACCAATCGAAATAACCTACACCGCATTCCCACACGCGCACACACTGGAGAGTTAGCTCTCTTTGCAGCCTCGGGGGAAACCACCGGACAGTTGGCATTTCGCTCCACACATCCAACCAGGACTACATTCAAGGCAAGTAAATTACACAGTACACCCTACGGTACATGTAGATATACATACATACATTTTACTACTTTTTGCACCTTTTATTTCAATTTTATTTGTATATTCTCATCCCTGCTACCTGATGAAGCCGAGAAGGCAGAAACGCGTCGTGGCTGAGTTGCCCCTAGATCCGTGTGAGACCGTAAGGAATGCGGATTCCACACGGACTTCGGGGCTACTCTTTTTGGCTACCTTTTATTTTACACTTTACTTTCCTTAATTGGACTTTTACACAGTTCTCATATATATGCACACACTAGGATGTAGTGGAGTGTGACGTTGTATGCTATCCCCCACACTACTTGTGGTGTTGTATGTGTATGCTTTTGTATATGTTAAAAATATGTGTATAGGCTCATTCCCTTTCATGTTTATGTGTGTATGCATGTGTGCTACTACCCCATCCTTGGTCACAACCCTACTGACTGAGAGACACTGGCACTCAGCCATTGCAGGATAGGGCCCTTTTACCAGTAGGCTACCTTAAAAATAGATTGGTGGCCATTAGGACCGTAAACATAGATCTTTATTAGCATTTCAGAGATACCGTGACTACGGACTCTTAAACATTTACCTTAGATTTATCCTACATGATCCCTTTGATTCTGTACCAATAATCACTAGGCAACCAATTTATATTTAACAAACCATTTAATGTTCTCCTCTTGGAGTCTCCTTGACCATGGACCCTTGACCAATAGGAAACCATTATAAACTAAAATAAATAAACAATAATATATTGATAAAAGAAAACAATTAAAAATGTAAAAATAAAATAAATTTAAAAATTTAATTAAATTAAAAATCTTTTTAATTAAAAAAAAAAAAAAAAAAAAAAAAAAAAATAAAAAAAAAAAAAAAAGGAATATAACTATATATTTATATATAATTATATCATTTTTTTTCCAGGTTCCTTGAACTCAGGGTTACCATGACCATGGACCCTTTAATGCAAAGAAACTACAAAATAGAATCTAAATAGCTAAATGTTATTTACCAAGAACCCTCACCATCTCACCATCCTTCCAAATCTACCTCACTGAAGATACCCACCAGCACCCCCAACGGACGAGAACCTTTTTTCTCTCCAACAACTCTGGGGACCCCGACCTTGGCGACTCCCCGCAGCGAGCACGCCCTAAGCAATTAGGCCCTTCCATACACCAAGCAAGAAGACAGGAGGATATGGATAGACCGGACTCCTTCAGGACCTCGGGGTTCTGTTGGCAGACCAATCGGCTCAACCCTCCCAGCCCCCTTACACACGGAGACTCACGTAACGCTGGACGACTATCTACCCCAGTTTAGAATTGGATTGGCAGTATGTTCAGTAGCGCGTGGGTGGTCCTAGCGGGTTGGGGCAGTTAAGTCCTCGAAAAGAGGGCTTTGGGTGATGCGCTGCGGCTGGAGGACTCGCATTGGCCGTGTAATCCCTGGGGTGCCCAGATAATGTCTGGCGGAGGTGGATCCCACGGAATAATTTCCCAAGGGGATCCCTTACCCCGCCCGTACTTAGCCTGGACAACCGAAACAACATTTTTACCTTGACTACGAACAAATTCACTGTCTAGGGCTGATATACCTCTGGAAACGTTACGATCCTGGAAGGGAGTAATTCCACTGGTCACTATTACCCAAAACCACTGAATTACCTACGACTGAGATGGTGGGGATGAAAACACCCAATTAACTTCTACTACTGCCGGACGTTTCATACGTAAGCCAGAGAAGGTTTGCCGGTTTTTAAACCCTCCATACACCGACCAAAAACACAGGACGTGACTACAGGGCGGATGCATGACAACCATATAGAGGGCTTGCCTTCGGTTTTTGTCTGCTCAAACCACTGGTAGTTCATAGACTGACCACTTGACAGGGACACATGGCAACCGACTGAGGTCCGGACCTGCATAAGGTGCGCAACTTCGATGGTTTTGCCTGATCCTACGCCGAGTATACCCATACAGACCAGCTGGATTTGACTAGACATGGGTTGATTGGGAGTTAGGATCCTGGAAGGGAATAGGTCCTAATTATACACATGATTGAAAACATCCAGGACCAAAGACCAACGAACACTGAAGTAAATACATAGACAACGTGGAGCTAAAAAAAGAAGGATCCGACAGAGAGTAAACTCCTAGGTTGCACTATGCTTTCTACTTCAGTTGACACGGCGGACCTAGACATCATGACCATACCACTCGACAGGGACACATGGCAACCGACTGAGGTCCGGACCTGCATAAGGTACGCAACTCGATGGTTTTGCCTGATCCTACGAAAGTATACCCATACAGACCAGCTGGATTTGACTAGACATGGGTTGATTGGGAGTTAGGATCCTGGAAGGGAATAAGTCCTAATTATACACATGATCGAAAACATCCAGGACCAAAGACCAACGAACACTGAAGATGACCATACCACTCGACATGGACACATGGCAACCAACCGAGGACCGGACCTGCATAAGGTACGCAACTCAAGGGTTTTGCCTGATCCTAAGTTGAGTTGACAGACTTACCTAAACTTAACCTTAACCTTTTAAAAAAAAAAAAAAAAAAAAAAAAACTATACCTAACCCTAACCCTAACCTCCACCCTAACCCTAACCCTAACCCTAACCCTAACCTCTAACCCTAACCCTAACCTTAACCCTAACCCTAACCCTAACCTTAACCACTCTAAAAAACCCTTACCTAAACCTAACCTTAACCATTCTGAAAAACTATACCTAACCCTAACCCTAACCTTAACCACTCTAAAAACCCTTACCTAAACCTAACCTTAACCATTCTGAAAAACTATACCTAACCCTAACCCTAACCTTAACCACTCTAAAAACCCTTACCTAAACCTAACCTTAAACTCTCTAAAAAAACTATTTCTTACCCCAACCCTAAACCTAACCTTAACCACTCTTAAAAACTATACCTAAACCTAAAACCTACTGACAGACAGTCTTTTAACCCAACCAGACGGGTTAATCTACAAGTGGGCAACAATGGGGCCTACTACTTTGGCCGGCCGCGCCCGGACCCACCCGGCCTACGCGCACATGTGTGGAGTGCACACCCCTCCCTTCCCCCTTCGGCTTCCACGTGTCAGAGATGGAAGTGGATCAACCGACTCAAAACTAGACAAACCAAACACTGCCAGTCACCGCTGCATTGCCTGCTGGGGGATCTGGACGCAGCAAGCCAAGGAATTTTTTATCCCTTTAAATTACTCGGGATCATCTCTAATCGGGCCTTTTCTAGGGGTGTTGATTCTACACCCCGTATACCTCTCTGTGAAATGGTCTGATGGTGAACAGGTTAAAAATAATCATTAGATTTAATACAACCTAAAATAGCTCTACCAAATCTCTGAAAAACATCACTCCTGAGACCTTCACCAACACACACCTTCCACCTGGGAGACAACTAGAACAAAGGATAAATCAAGACCTACCTACTACAAGCCTTCTCAACCAAGATTTTTTCATCAAAGACCAAGAATTCATCAAAGGAACAAGAACTCTACAACCAGCCCCTGATCTTCAGATACACATCACCTCCTCTATTTTTTCAACTAAGAGGCAACCCCACCCTTTTTTCCACCAAAGAACAAGACATCACCACCCTGACACAGTGGAAACAGACTCCTACCCTCCCACAGAAACCCTGACGACCGTATTTCCAACTTAGGAGCAAAAAGAAACAAAATTATAAAATAGGTCCACCCCACTCACACCTCTGCACCATACACAAACAAACCAAAAACCTAGGTAAGAGCCCCACCCATAAAAAAACTGGAAACAGCATAAAAAAGCTTTTTCGGATCCGTACATCCCATAATCCAAGTGGACTTGAACACCGCAAAACAGCCAAATCTACCGCATATCCGGGAACCCAAGTGGACACGAACGCGATCAAAGCTAAAACTCCGCTAACAGGCGCCTAATAGAATAGTTAAAAATAGCACCATTTTCGATCCTGGTAAAAGGAACACCCCCCTAGTAACCCTATTTGCTACCACCCCTCAATAAAGAAACAAGGTTCATACCCTCTAACAGCACAAAAAAGACCTAAAAACCACGGCCACTACTTTTACCTGCACATCGCACCTTACTGCATATAAACAACGTGACTCAACAAAAAACCTCGGAAGAAAAATAACTCCACCACATTCAAAGACCTATAATCAGACCTATGGGTCACCCAGCACCCCAACTAAAAATTCAAACAGCACCCCAAAAGCAAAGAGTCTAATTCTCCTATACAATTCCCTATAGGGACCAACGACAGAGGCCTTCCCAAAAATAAAACCTCTCTCACAACACCGTCTCTGACCTTAGCCCTGGCCCCTAACCCGAACTGCAACCCCAGTTCCAACCCCTCTGTGTATGTGTGTGTGTATACATGTATCTGTACCTGACCTCATGTTGTTAACCCTGTCTGTCCCTTACAATGTATTGTGTCTTCTGTTTTGTCACACTCCACTGTTCATTTATACCAAATAACACTTGAAAAGCTTGTGTCACTACAAGGTTGAACATTTATCACATTGGGTCTCCATTGTATTATTATTACATGTGCTTGACCTCCACTCTAACTGCCCATCCACTTTACTGCATCCCCATTCCACTCTCACCTCTGTCTGATTCCTCCACACCACAGCCTGTTAGCGGCTGTCCTACCTAGTAACGGCACAGACCAATCGAAATAACCTACACCGCATTCCCACACGCGCACACACTGGAGAGTTAGCTCTCTTTGCAGCCTCAGGGGGAAACCACCGGACAGTTGGCATTTCGCTCCACACATCCAACCAGGACTACATTCAAGGCAAGTAAATTACACAGTACACCCTACGGTACATGTAGATATACATACATACATTTTTACTACTTTTTGCACCTTTTATTTCAATTTTATTTGTATATTCTCATCCCTGCTACCTGATGAAGCCGAGAAGGCAGAAACGCGTCGTGGCTGAGTTGCCCCTAGATCCGTGTGAGACCGTAAGGAATGCGGATTCCACACGGACTTCAGGGGCTACTCTTTTTGGCTACCTTTTATTTTACACTTTACTTTCCTTAATTGGACTTTTACACAGTTCTCATATATATGCACACACTAGGATGTAGTGGAGTGTGACGTTGTATGCTATCCCCCACACTACTTGTGGTGTTGTATGTGTATGCTTTTGTATATGTTAAAAATATGTGTATAGGCTCATTCCCTTTCATGTTTATGTGTGTATGCATGTGTGCTACTACCCCATCCTTGGTCACAACCCTACTGACTGAGAGACACTGGCACTCAGCCATTGCAGGATAGGGCCCTTTTACCAGTAGGCTACCTTAAAAATAGATTGGTGGCCATTAGGACCGTAAACATAGATCTTTATTAGCATTTCAGAGATACCGTGACTACGGACTCTTAAACATTTACCTTAGATTTATCCTACATGATCCCTTTGATTCTGTACCAATAATCACTAGGCAACCAATTTATATTTAACAAACCATTTAATGTTCTCCTCTTGGAGTCTCCTTGACCATGGACCCTTGACCAATAGGAAACCATTATAAACTAAAATAAATAAACAATAATATATTGATAAAAGAAAACAATTAAAAAATGTAAAAATAAAATAAATTTAAAAATTTAATTAAATTAAAAATCTTTTTAATTAAAAAAAAAAAAAAAAAAAAAAAAAAAAAGGAATATAACTATATATTTATATATAATTATATCATTTTTTTTCCAGGTTCCTTGAACTCAGGGTTACCATGACCATGGACCCTTTAATGCAAAGAAACTACAAAATAGAATCTAAATAGCTAAATGTTATTTACCAAGAACCCTCACCATCTCACCATCCTTCCAAATCTACCTCACTGAAGATACCCACCAGCACCCCCAACGGACGAGAACCTTTTTTCTCCAACAACTCTGGGGACCCCGACCTTGGCGACTCCCCCGCAGCGAGCACGCCCTAAGCAATTAGGCCCTTCCATACACCAAGCAAGAAGACAGGAGGATATGGATAGACCCGGACTCCTTCAGGACCTCAGGGTTCTGTTGGCAGACCAATCGGCTCAACCCTCCCAGCCCCCTTACACACGGAGACTCACGTAACGCGCTGGACGACTATCTACCCCAGTTTAGAATTGGATTGGCAGTATGTTCAGTAGCGCGTGGGTGGTCCTAGCGGGTTGGGGCAGTTAAGTCCTCGAAAAGAGGGCTTTGGGTGATGCGCTGCGGCTGGAGGACTCGCATTGGCCGTGTAATCCTGGGGTGCCCAGATAATGTCTGGCGGAGAATTGGATCCCACGGAATAATTTCCCAAGGGGATCCCTTACCCCGCCCGTACTTAGCCTGGACAACCGAACCAACATTTTTACCTTGACTACGAACAAATTCACTGCCTAGGGCTGATATACCTCTGGAAACGTTACGATCCTGGAAGGGAGTAATTCCACTGGTCACTATTACCCAAAACCACTGAATTACCTACGACTGAGATGGTGGGGATGAAAACACCCAATTAACTTCTACTACTGCCGGACGTTTCATACGTAAGCCAGAGAAGGTTTGCCGGTTTTTAAACCCTCCATACACCGACCAAAAACACAGGACGTGACTACAGGGGCGGATGCATGACAACCATATAGAGGGCTTGCCTTCGGTTTTTGTCTGCTCAAACCACTGGTAGTTCATAGACTGACCACTTGACAGGGACACATGGCAACCGACTGAGGTCCGGACCTGCATAAGGTACGCAACTCGATGGTTTTGCCTGATCCTACGCCAGTATACCCATACAGACCAGCTGGATTTGACTAGACATGGGTTGATTGGGAGTTAGGATCCTGGAAGGGAATAGGTCCTAATTATACATGATTGAAAACATCCAGGACCAAAGACCAACGAACACTGAAGTAAATACATAGACAACGTGGAGCTAAAAAGAAGGATCCGACAGAGTAAACTCCTAGGTTGCACTATGCTTTCTACTTCAGTTGACACGGCGGACCTAGACATCATGACCATACCACTCGACAGGGACACATGGCAACCGACTGAGGTCCGGACCTGCATAAGGTACGCAACTCGATGGTTTTGCCTGATCCTACGCCGAGTATACCCATACAGACCAACTGGATTTGACTAGACATGGGTTGATTGGGAGTTAGGATCCTGGAAGGGAATAAGTCCTAATTATACACATGATTGAAAACATCCAGGACCAAAGACCAACGAACACTGAAGATGACCATACCACTCGACATGGACACATGGCAACCAACCGAGGACCGGACCTGCATAAGGTACGCAACTCAAGGGTTTTGCCTGATCCTAAGTTGAGTTGACAGACTTACCTAAACCTAACCTTAACCATTTAAAAAAAAAAAAAAAAAAACCCTAACCCTAACCCTAACAGAATCAAAACTAGACAAACCCTGGCCTAACCCTAACCTAACCCTAACCCTAACCCTAATCAAAACTAACCCTAACCTAACCCTAACTAACCCTAACCCCCTAACCCTAACCCTAACCCTAACCCTAACCCTAACCTTAACCACTCTAAAAACCCTTACCTAAACCTAACCTTAACCATTCTGAAAACTATACCTAACCCTAAACCTAACCCTAACCTTAACCACTCTAAAAACCCTTACCTAAACCTAACCTTAAACTCTCTAAAAACTATTTCTTACCCCAACCCTAAACCTAACCTTAACCACTCTTAAAACTATACCTAAACCTAAAACCTACTGACAGACAGTCTTTTAACCCAAACAAACGGGTTAATCTACAAGTGGGCAACAATGGGGCCTACTACTTTGGCCGGCCGCGCCCGGACCCACCCGGCCTACGCGCACATGTGTGGAGTGCACACCCTCCCTTCCCCCTTCGGCTTCCACGTGTCAGAGATGGAAGTGGATCAACCGACTCAAAACTAGACAAACCAAACACTGCCAGTCACCGCTGCATTGCCTGCCGGTGGATCTGGACGCAGCAAGCCAAGGAATTTTTATCCCTTTAAATTACTCGGGATCATCTCTAATCGGGCCTTTTCTAGGGGTGTTGATTCTACACCCAGTATACCTCTCTGTGAAATGGTCTGATGGTGAACAGGTTAAAAATAATCATTAGATTTAATACAACCTAAAATAGCTCTACCAAATCTCTGAAAGACATCACTCCTGAGACCTTCACCAACACACACCTTCCACCTGGGAGACAACTAGAACGAAGGATAAATCAAGACCCACCTACTACAAGCCTTCTCAACCAAGATTTTTTCATCAAAAGACCAAGAATTCATCAAAGGAACAAGAACTCTACAACCAGCCCCTGACCTTCAGATACACATCACCTCCTCAATTTTTTTTTCAACTAAGAGGCAACCCCCACCTTTTTTCCACCAAAGAACAAGACATCACCACCCTGACACAGTGGAAACAGACTCCTACCCTCCCACAGAAACCCTGACGACAGTATTTCCAACTTAGGAGCAAAAAGAAACAAAATTATAAAATAGGTCCACCCCACTCACACCTCTGCACCATACACAAACAAACCAAAAACCTAGGTAAGAGCCCCACCCATAAAAAAAACTGGAAACAGCATAAAAAAGCTTTTTCGGATCCGTACATCCCATAATCCAAGTGGACTTGAACACCGCAAAACAGCCAAATCTACCGCATATCCGAGAACCCAAGTGGACACGAACGCGATCAAAGCTAAAACTCCGCTAACAAGCGCCACTAGAAAAGATAAAAACAGCACCATTTTCGATTCTGGTAAAAGGAACACCCCCCTAGTCACCCTATCTGATACTACCCCTCAATAAAGAAACAAGGTTTATGCACTCTAACACCACAAAAAAGACCTAAAAACCACGGCCACTACTTTTCCCTGCACATCGCACCTTACTACATATAAGCAACGTGACTCAACAAAAAATCGGAAGAAAAATAACTCCACCACATTCAAAGACCTATAATCAGACCTATGGGTCACCCAGAACCCCAACTAAAAATTCTATAGGAACCCACAGATGTCCACTCTACCCTCTACCTTTCCTGGACCCACAGAACCTCACCTTCGGGTATTTCCAGCCCCTAACCCCCTACCAGAGCAGACCGCTCCTAACCCTAACACACAAGTCAATGGTGACACGTAGGTCAAACACACACTTTTCACATGAGGATCTATCATACTTCTACACATCACAGGAACTCCACGTATGGCTCCTCTTGACCCCCAGGACTTCTAGTCCTACTTAAAATTCACCTGGTACCTCTCGGACACCCACAACCCAAACAGCGCCCCAAAAGCAAAGAGTCTAATTCTCCTATACAATTCCCTATAGGGACCAACGACAGAGGCCTTCCCAAAAATAAAACCTCTCTCACAACACCGTCTCTGACCTTAGCCCTGGCCCCTAACCCGAACTGCAACCCCAGTTCCAACCCCTCTGTGTATGTGTGTGTGTATACATGTATCTGTACCTGACCTCATGTTGTTAACCCTGTCTGTCCCTTACAATGTATTGTGTCTTCTGTTTTGTCACACTCCACTGTTCATTTATACCAAATAACACTTGAAAAGCTTGTGTCACTACAAGGTTGAACATTTATCACATTGGGTCTCCATTGTATTATTATTACATGTGCTTGACCTCCACTCTAACTGCCCATCCACTTTACTGCATCCCCATTCCACTCTCACCTCTGTCTGATTCCTCCACACCACAGCCTGTTAGCGGCTGTCCTACCTAGTAACGGCACAGACCAATCGAAATAACCTACACCGCATTCCCACACGCGCACACACTGGAGAGTTAGCTCTCTTTGCAGCCTCAGGGGAAACCACCGGACAGTTGGCATTTCGCTCCACACATCCAACCAGGACTACATTCAAGGCAAGTAAATTACACAGTACACCCTACGGTACATGTAGATATACATACATACATTTTTACTACTTTTTGCACCTTTTATTTCAATTTTATTTGTATATTCTCATCCCTGCTACCTGATGAAGCCGAGAAGGCAGAAACGCGTCGTGGCTGAGTTGCCCCTAGATCCGTGTGAGACCGTAAGGAATGCGGATTCCACACGGACTTCGGGGGCTACTCTTTTTGGCTACCTTTTATTTTACACTTTACTTTCCTTAATTGGACTTTTACACAGCTCTCATATATATGCACACACTAGGATGTAGTGGAGTGTGACGTTGTATGCTATCCCCCACACTACTTGTGGTGTTGTATGTGTATGCTTTTGTATATGTTAAAAATATGTGTATAGGCTCATTCCCTTTCATGTTTATGTGTGTATGCATGTGTGCTACTACCCCATCCTTGGTCACAACCCTACTGACTGAGAGACACTGGCACTCAGCCATTGCAGGATAGGGCCCTTTTACCAGTAGGCTACCTTAAAAATAGATTGGTGGCCATTAGGACCGTAAACATAGATCTTTATTAGCATTTCAGAGATACCGTGACTACGGACTCTTAAACATTTACCTTAGATTTATCCTACATGATCCCTTTGATTCTGTACCAATAATCACTAGGCAACCAATTTATATTTAACAAACCATTTAATGTTCTCCTCTTGGAGTCTCCTTGACCATGGACCCTTGACCAATAGGAAACCATTATAAACTAAAATAAATAAACAATAATATATTGATAAAAGAAAACAATTAAAAATGTAAAAATAAAATAAATTTAAAAATTTAATTAAATTAAAAATCTTTTTAATTAAAAAAAAAAAAAAAAAAAAAATTAAAAATTTTTAAAATTTAAAAAAGGAATATAACTATATATTTATATATAATTATATCATTTTTTTCCAGGTTCCTTGAACTCAGGGTTACCATGACCATGGACCCTTTAATGCAAAGAAACTACAAAATAGAATCTAAATAGCTAAATGTTATTTACCAAGAACCCTCACCATCTCACCATCCTTCCAAATCTACCTCACTGAAGATACCCACCAGCACCCCCAACGGACGAGAACCTTTTTTCTCCAACAACTCTGGGGACCCCGACCTTGGCGACTCCCCCGCAGCGAGCACGCCTAAGCAATTAGGCCCTTCCATACACCAAGCAAGAAGACAGGAGGATATGGATAGACCGGACTCCTTCAGGACCTCAGGGTTCTGTTGGCAGACCAATCGGCTCAACCCTCCCAGCCCCCTTACACACGGGAGACTCACGTAACGCGCTGGACGACTATCTACCCCAGTTTAGAATTGGATTGGCAGTATGTTCAGTAGCGCATGGGTGGTCCTAGCGGGTTGGGGCAGTTAAGTCCTCGAAAAGAGGGGCTTTGGGTGATGCGCTGCGGGCAGGAGGACTCGCGTGGCCGTGTAACCCTGGGGTGCCCAGATAATGTCTGGCGGAGAATTGGATCCCACGGAATAATTTCCCATAGGGGGATCCCTTACCCCGCCGTACTTAGCCTGGACAACCGAACCACACATTTTTTTACCTTGACTACGAACAAATTCACTGTCTAGGGATGATATACCTCTGGAAACGTTACGATCCTGGAAGGGAGTAATTCCACTGGTCACTATTACCCAAAACCACTGAATTACCTACGACTGAGATGGTGGGGATGAAAACACCCAATTAACTTCTACTACTGCCGGACGTTTCATACGTAAGCCAGAGAAGGTTTGCCGGTTTTAAACCCTCCATACACCGACCAAAAACACAGGACGTGACTACAGGGGCGGATGCATGACAACCATATAGAGGGCTTGCCTTCGGTTTTTTGTCTGCTCAAACCACTGGTAGTTCATAGACTGACCACTTGACAGGGACACATGGCAACCGACTGAGGTCCGGACCTGCATAAGGTACGCAACTCGATGGTTTTGCCTGATCCTACGCCGAGTATACCCATACAGACCAGCTGGATTTGACTAGACATGGGTTGATTGGGAGTTAGGATCCTGGAAGGGAATAGGTCCTAATTATACACATGATTGAAAACATCCAGGACCAAAGACCAACGAACACTGAAGTAAATACATAGACAACGTGGAGCTAAAAAAAAAAAAGGATCCGACAGAGAGTAAACTCCTAGGTTGCACTATGCTTTCTACTTCAGTTGACACGGCGGACCTAGACATCATGACCATACCACTCGACAGGGACACATGGCAACCGACTGAGGTCCGGACCTGCATAAGGTACGCAACTCGATGGTTTTGCCTGATCCTACGCCGAGTATACCCATACAGACCAGCTGGATTTGACTAGACATGGGTTGATTGGGAGTTAGGATCCTGGAAGGGAATAAGTCCTAATTATACACATGATTGAAAACATCCAGGACCAAAGACCAACGAACACTGAAGATGACCATACCACTCGACATGGACACATGGCAACCAACCGAGGACCGGACCTGCATAAGGTACGCAACTCAAGGGTTTTGCCTGATCCTAAGTTGAGTTGACAGACTTACCTAAACCTAAACTTAACCATTTAAAAAAAAAAAAAAAAAAACCTAACCCTAACCCTAACAGAATCAAAACTAGACAAACCTAACCCTAACCCTAACCCTAACCGAATCAAAACTAGACAAACCTAACCCTAACCCCTAACCCCTAATCCTAACCCCACCCTAACCCTAACCCTAACCTTAACCACTTTAAAAACCCTTACCTAAACCTAACCTTAACCATTCTGAAAAACTATACCTAACCCTAAACCTAACCCTAACCTTAACCACTCTAAAAACCCTTACCTAAACCTAACCTTAAACTCTCTAAAAAACTATTTCTTACCCCAACCCTAAACCTAACCTTAACCACTCTTAAAAACTATACCTAAACCTAAAACCTACTGACAGACAGTCTTTTAACCCAAACAAACGGGTTAATCTACAAGTGGGCAACAATGGGGCCTACTACTTTGGCCGGCCGCCCCGGACCCACCCGGCCTAACACCCCTCCCTTCCCCCTTCGGCTTCCACGTGTCAGAGATGGAAGTGGATCAACCTAAAACTAGACAAACCTAACCCTAACCCTAACCCTAACCCTAACCCTAACCCTAACTCTAAAAACCCTTACCTAAACCTAACCTTAACCATTCTGAAAACTATACCTAACCCTAACCCTAACCCTAACCTTAACCACTCTAAAACCCTTACCTAAACCTAACCTTAACCATTCTGAAAAACTATACCTAACCCTAACCCTAACCCTAACCTTAACCACTCTAAAACCCTTACCTAAACCTAACCTTAAACTCTCTAAAAAACTATTTCTTACCCCAACCCTAAACCTAACCTTAACCACTCTTAAAAACTATACCTAAACCTAAAACCTACTGACAGACAGTCTTTTAACCCAACCAGACGGGTTAATCTACAAGTGGGCAACAATGGGGCCTACTACTTTGGCCGGCCGCGCCCGGACCCACCCGGCCCGCGCACATGTGTGGAGTGCACACCCCTCCCTTCCCCCCCTTCGGCTTCCACGTGTCAGAGATGGAAGTGGATCAACCGACTCAAAACTAGACAAACCTAACCCTAACCCTAACCCTAACCCCAACCCTAACCCTAACCCTAACCCTAACCCTAACCCCTAACCCTAACCCTAACCCCCCCCTAACCCTAACCCTAACCCCCTAACCCTAACCCTAACCCTAACCCCTAACCCCTAACCCCTAACCCTAACCCTAACCCTAACCCTAACCCTAACCCCTAACCCTAACCCTAACCCCCCTAACCCCTAACCCTAACCCTAACCCTAACCCCCTAACCCTAACCCTAACCCTAACCCTAACCCCCCCTAACCTAACCCTAACCCTAACCCTAACCCTAACCCTAACCCTAACCCTAACCCCAACCCTAACCCTAACCCTAACCCTAACCCTAACCCTAACCCTAACCCCTGATCTAACCCTAACCCTAACCCTAACCCTAACCCCTAACCCCACCCTAACCCTAACCCTAACCCTAACCACTCTAAAACCCTACCTAAACCTAACCTTAACCATTCTGAAAACTATACCCTAACCCTAACCCTAACCTTAACCACTCTAAAACCCTAACCTAAACCTAACCTTAACCATTCTAAAAAACTATACCTAAACCTAACCCTAACCCTAACCCCAACCCTAACCCTAACCCTAACCTTAACCACTTCTAAAACCCTTACCTAAACCTAACCTTAACCATTCTGAAAAACTATACCTAACCCTAACCCTAACCCTAACCTTAACCACTCTAAAACCCTTACCTAAACCTAACCTTAACCATTCTGAAAAACTATACCTAACCCTAACCCTAACCCTAACCTTAACCACTCTAAAACCCTTACCTAAACCTAACCTTAACCATTCTGAAAAACTATACCTAACCCTAATCCTAACCCTAACCTTAACCACTCTAAAACCCCTTACCTAAACCTAACCTTAAACTCTCTAAAAACTATTTCTTACCCCAACCCTAAACCTAACCTTAACCACTCTTAAAAACTATACCTAAACCTAAAACCTACTGACAGACAGTCTTTTAACCCAACCAGACGGGTTAATCTACAAGTGGGCAACAATGGGGCCTACTACTTTGGCCGGCCGCGCCCGGACCCACCCGGCCCGCGCGCACATGTGTGGAGTGCACACCCCTCCCTTCCCCCCCTTCGGCTTCCACGTGTCAGAGATGGAAGTGGATCAACCGACTCAAAACTAGACAAACCAAACACTGCCAGTCACCGCTGCATTGCCTGCTGGGGGATCTGGACGCGCAAGCCAAGGAATTTTTATCCCTTTAAATTACTCGGGATCATCTCTAATCGGGCCTTTTCTAGGGGTGTTGATTCTACACCCAGTATACCTCTCTGTGAAATGGTCTGATGGTGAACAGGTTAAAAATAATCATTAGATTTAATACAACCTAAAATAGCTCTACCAAATCTCTGAAAAACATCACTCCTGAGACCTTCACCAACACACACCTTCCACCTGGGAGACAACTAGAACAAAGGATAAATCAAGACCTACCTACTACAAGCCTTCTCAACCAAGATTTTTTTCATCAAAAGACCAAGAATTCATCAAAGGAACAAGAACTCTACAACCAGCCCCTGATCTTCAGATACACATCACCTCCTCTATTTTTTTCAACTAAGAGGCAACCCCCACCTTTTTTCCACCAAAGAACAAGACATCACCACCCTGACACAGTGGAAACAGACTCCTACCCTCCCACAGAAACCCTGACGACCGTATTTCCAACTTAGGAGCAAAAAGAAACAAAATTATAAAATAGGTCCACCCCACTCACACCTCTGCACCATACACAAACAAACCAAAAACCTAGGTAAGAGCCCCACCCATAAAAAAACTGGAAACAGCATAAAAAAGCTTTTTCGGATCCGTACATCCCATAATCCAAGTGGACTTGAACACCGCAAAACAGCCAAATCTACCGCATATCCGGGAACCCAAGTGGACACGAACGCGATCAAAGCTAAAACTCCGCTAACAGGCGCCTAATAGAATAGTTAAAAATAGCACCATTTTCGATCCTGGTAAAAGGAACACCCCCCTAGTAACCCTATTTGCTACCACCCCTCAATAAAGAAACAAGGTTCATACCCTCTAACACCACAAAAGACCTAAAAACCACGGCCACTACTTTTACCTGCACATCGCACCTTACTGCATATAAGCAACGTGACTCAACAAAAATCGGAAGAAAAATAACTCCACCACATTCAAAGACCTATAATCAGACCTATGGGTCACCCAGAACCCCAACTAAAAATTCTATAGGAACCCACAGATGTCCACTCTACCCTCTACCTTTCCTGGACCCACAGAACCTCACCTTCGGGTATTTCCAGCCCCTAACCCCCTACCAGAGCAGACCGCTCCTAACGCTAACACACAAGTCAATGGTGACACGTAGGTCAAACACACACTTTTCACAGGAGGATCTATCATACTTCTACACATCACAGGAACTCCACGTATGGCTCCTCTTGACCCCCAGGACTTCTAGTCCTACTTAAAATTCACCTGGTACCTCTCGGACACCCACAACCCAAACAGCACCCCAAAAGCAAAGAGTCTAATTCTCCTATACAATTCCCTATAGGGACCAACGACAGAGGCCTTCCCAAAAATAAAACCTCTCTCACAACACCGTCTCTGACCTTAGCCCTGGCCCCTAACCCGAACTGCAACCCCAGTTCCAACCCCTCTGTGTATGTGTGTGTGTATACATGTATCTGTACCTGACCTCATGTTGTTAACCCTGTCTGTCCCTTACAATGTATTGTGTCTTCTGTTTTGTCACACTCCACTGTTCATTTATACCAAATAACACTTGAAAAGCTTGTGTCACTACAAGGTTGAACATTTATCACATTGGGTCTCCATTGTATTATTATTACATGTGCTTGACCTCCACTCTAACTGCCCATCCACTTTACTGCATCCCCATTCCACTCTCACCTCTGTCTGATTCCTCCACACCACAGCCTGTTAGCGGCTGTCCTACCTAGTAACGGCACAGACCAATCGAAATAACCTACACCGCATTCCCACACGCGCACACACTGGAGAGTTAGCTCTCTTTGCAGCCTCAGGGGGAAACCACCGGACAGTTGGCATTTCGCTCCACACATCCAACCAGGACTACATTCAAGGCAAGTAAATTACACAGTACACCCTACGGTACATGTAGATATACATACATACATTTTTACTACTTTTTGCACCTTTTATTTCAATTTTATTTGTATATTCTCATCCCTGCTACCTGATGAAGCCGAGAAGGCAGAAACGCGTCGTGGCTGAGTTGCCCCTAGATCCGTGTGAGACCGTAAGGAATGCGGATTCCACACGGACTTCGGGGCTACTCTTTTTGGCTACCTTTTATTTTACACTTTACTTTCCTTAATTGGACTTTTACACAGCTCTCATATATATGCACACACTAGGATGTAGTGGAGTGTGACGTTGTATGCTATCCCCCACACTACTTGTGGTGTTGTATGTGTATGCTTTTGTATATGTTAAAAATATGTGTATAGGCTCATTCCCTTTCATGTTTATGTGTGTATGCATGTGTGCTACTACCCCATCCTTGGTCACAACCCTACTGACTGAGAGACACTGGCACTCAGCCATTGCAGGATAGGGCCCTTTTACCAGTAGGCTACCTTAAAAATAGATTGGTGGCCATTAGGACCGTAAACATAGATCTTTATTAGCATTTCAGAGATACCGTGACTACGGACTCTTAAACATTTACCTTAGATTTATCCTACATGATCCCTTTGATTCTGTACCAATAATCACTAGGCAACCAATTTATATTTAACAAACCATTTAATGTTCTCCTCTTGGAGTCTCCTTGACCATGGACCCTTGACCAATAGGAAACCATTATAAACTAAAATAAATAAACAATAATATATTGATAAAAGAAAACAATTAAAAATTTAAAAAAAAAATAAATTAAATTAAAAATTTAATTAAATTAAAAATCTTTTTAATAAAAAAAAAAAAAAAAAAAAAAAAAAAAAAAGGAATATAACTATATATTTATATATAATTATATCATTTTTTTCCAGGTTCCTTGAACTCAGGGTTACCATGACCATGGACCCTTTAATGCAAAGAAACTACAAAATAGAATCTAAATAGCTAAATGTTATTTACCAAGAACCCTCACCATCTCACCATCCTTCCAAATCTACCTCACTGAAGATACCCACCAGCACCCCCAACGGACGAGAACCTTTTTCTCCAACAACTCTGGGGACCCCGACCTTGGCGACTCCCCCGCAGCGAGCACGCCCTAAGCAATTAGGCCCTTCCATACACCAAGCAAGAAGACAGGAGGATATGGATAGACCGGACTCCTTCAGGACCTCGGGGTTCTGTTGGCAGACCAATCGGCTCAACCCTCCCAGCCCCCTTACACACGGGAGACTCACGTAACGCGCTGGACGACTATCTACCCCAGTTTAGAATTGGATTGGCAGTATGTTCAGTAGCGCGTGGGTGGTCCCAGCGGGTTGGGGCAGTTAAGTCCTCGAAAAGAGGGGCTTTTGGGTGATGCGCTGCGGCTGGAGGACTCGCATTGGCCGTGTAATCCCTGGGGTGCCCAGATAATGTCTGGCGGAGAATTGGATCCCACGGAATAATTTCCCATGGGGGGATCCCTTACCCCGCCGTACTTAGCCTGGACAACCGAACCACACATTTTTTTACCTGGACTACGAACAAATTCACTGCCTAGGGCTGATATACCTCTGGAAACGTTACGATCCTGGAAGGGAGTAATTCCACTGGTCACTATTACCCAAAACCACTGAATTACTTACGACTGAGATGGTGGGGATGAAAACACCCAATTAACTTCTACTACTGCCGGACGTTTCATACGTAAGCCAGAGAAGGTTTGCCGGTTTTTAAACCCTCCATACACCGACCGAAAACACAGGACGTGACTACAGGGGCGGATGCATGACAACCATATAGAGGGCTTGCCTTCGGTTTTTTGTCTGCTCAAACCACTGGTAGTTCATAGACTGACCACTTGACAGGGACACATGGCAACCGACTGAGGTCCGGACCTGCATAAGGTACGCAACTCGATGGTTTTGCCTGATCCTACGCCGAGTATACCCATACAGACCAGCTGGATTTGACTAGACATGGGTTGATTGGGAGTTAGGATCCTGGAAGGGAATAGGTCCTAATTATACACATGATTGAAAACATCCAGGACCAAAGACCAACGAACACTGAAGTAAATACATAGACAACGTGGAGCTAAAAAAAGAAGGATCCGACAGAGAGTAAACTCCTAGGTTGCACTATGCTTTCTACTTCAGTTGACACGGCGGACCTAGACATCATGACCATACCACTCGACAGGGACACATGGCAACCGACTGAGGTCCGGACCTGCATAAGGTACGCAACTCGATGGTTTTGCCTGATCCTACGCCGAGTATACCCATACAGACCAGCTGGATTTGACTAGACATGGGTTGATTGGGAGTTAGGATCCTGGAAGGGAATAAGTCCTAATTATACACATGATTGAAAACATCCAGGACCAAAGACCAACGAACACTGAAGATGACCATACCACTCGACATGGACACATGGCAACCAACCGAGGACCGGACCTGCATAAGGTACGCAACTCAAGGGTTTTGCCTGATCCTAAGTTGAGTTGACAGACTTACCTAAACCTAACCTTAACCTTTAAAAAAAAAAAAAAAAATAAAAAAAAACCCTAACCCTAACCCCACCCTAACCCTAACCCCTAACCTTAACCCTAACCCCACCCTAACCCTAACCCTAACCTTAACCCTAACCCTAACCCTAAAAAAACCCTTACCTAAACCTAACCTTAACCATTCTGAAAAACTATACCTAACCCTAACCCTAACCTTAACCACTCTAAAAACCCTTACCTAAACCTAACCTTAACCATTCTGAAAAACTATACCTAACCCTAACCCTAACCCTAACCCCACCCTAACCCTAACCCTAACCTTAACCACTCTAAAAACCCTTACCTAAACCTAACCTTAACCATTCTGAAAAACTATACCTAACCCTAACCCTAACCTTAACCACTCTAAAAACCCTTACCTAAACCTAACCTTAACCATTCTGAAAAACTATACCTAACCCTAATCCTAACCCTAACCTTAACCACTCTAAAAACCCTTACCTAAACCTAACCTTAAACTCTCTAAAAAACTATTTCTTACCCCAACCCTAAACCTAACCTTAACCACTCTTAAAAACTATACCTAAACCTAAAACCTACTGACAGACAGTCTTTTAACCCAACCAGACGGGTTAATCTACAAGTGGGCAACAATGGGGCCTACTACTTTGGCCGGCCGCGCCCGGACCCACCCGGCCCGCGCGCACATGTGTGGAGTGCACACCCCTCCCTTCCCCCCCTTCGGCTTCCACGTGTCAGAGATGGAAGTGGATCAACCGACTCAAAACTAGACAAACCTAACCCTAACCCTAACCCTAACCCCTAACCCCTAACCCTAACCCTAACCCTAACCACTCTAAAAACCCTTACCTAAACCTAACCTTAACCATTCTGAAAAACTATACCTAACCCTAAACCTAACCCTAACCTTAACCACTCTAAAAACCCTTACCTAAACCTAACCTTAAAATCTCTAAAAAACTATTTCTTACCCCAACCCTAAACCTAATCTTAACCACTCTAAAAACTATACCTAACCCTAAAAACCTACTGACAGACGGTCTTTTAACCCAACCAACGGGTTAATCTACAAGTGGGCAACAATGGGGCCTACTACTTTGGCCGGCCGCGCCCGGACCCACCCGGCCCGCGCGCACATGTGTGGAGTGCACACCCCTCCCTTCCCCCCCTTCGGCTTCCACGTGTCAGAGATGGAAGTGGATCAACCGACTCAAAACTAGACAACCCTAACCCCTAACCCTAACCCCTAACCCTAACCCTAACCCCCCCCCTAACCCTAACCTCCTAACCCCCTAACCCTAACCCTCTAACCCTAACCCTAACCCTAACCCACTTACTAACCCTAACCCTAACCCACTTACTAACCCTAACCCTAACCCACTTACTAACCCTAACCCTAACACTAACCCTAACCCTAACCACCTAACCCCTAACCCTAACCACTTACCACCTAACCACTTAACCCTAACCCTAACCACCTAACCACCTAACCCTAACCCTAACCCTACACTAACCACTAACCACCTAACCACTAACCCTAACCCTAACCACCTAACCACTAACCCTAACACTAACCACTAACCACCTAACCCCTAACCACCTAACCCTAACACTAACCACCTAACCCCTAACCACCTAACCCCTAACCCTAACCACTAACCACTAACCACCTAACCCTAACCACCTAACCCCTAACCACCTAACCCCTAACCACTTACCACCTAACCACTTACCACGTTGGTGACCCACTAACCCTAACCACCTAACCCTAACCACCTAACCCTAACCACCTAACCCTAACCACCTAACCCCTAACCACCTAACCACTTACCACCTAACCCCTAACCACCTAACCCTAACCACCTAACCCTAACCACCTAACCCTAACCACCTAACCCCTAACCACCTAACCCTAACCACCTAACCACTAACCACCTAACCCTAACCACTAACCCCTAACCACCTAACCACTAACCACCTAACCACTTACCACCTAACCCTAACCACTAACCCTAACCACCTAACCCCTAACCACCTAACCCTAACCACCTAACCCTAACCACCTAACCCCTAACCACTAACCCCTAACCACCTAACCACTAACCACCTAACCACTTACCACCTAACCCTAACCACCTAACCACTAACCACCTAACCACTAACCCCTAACCCCTAACCACCTAACCCTAACCACCTAACCACTAACCACCTAACCCCTAACCACCTAACCCCTAACCCTAACCCTAACCACTTAACCACCTAACCCTAACCACCTAACCACCTAACCCTAACCACTAACCACCTAACCCTAACCCCTAACCCTAACCCTAACCCTAACCACTAACCACCTAACCACTAACCACCTAACCCTAACCACTTACCACCTAACCACTTACCACGTTGGTGACCCACTAACTGTTTCTAACCCTAACCACCTAACCCTAACCACCTAACCACTTACCACCTAACCACTTACCACCTAACCACTTACCACGTTGGTGACCCACTAACCCTAACCCTAACCACCTAACCCTAACCCTAACACTAACACTAACCCTAACCACCTAACCACTAACCACCTAACCCTAACCACCTAACCACTTACCACCTAACCACTTACCACGTTGGTGGCCCACTAACTGTTTCTAACCCTAACCACCTAACCACCTAACCCCTAACCACCTAACCACTTACCACCTGTACCCCTAACCACCTAACCCCTAACCACCTAACCCTAACCACCTAACCACTTACCACCTAACCACTTACCACGTTGGTGACCCACTAACCCTAACCCTAACCACCTAACCACTAACCACCTAACCACTTACCACCTAACCACTTACCACCTAACCACTTACCACCTAACCCTAACCACCTAACCCTAACCACCTAACCCTAACCACCTAACCCCTAACCACCTAACCACTTACCACCTAACCACGTTGGTGACCCACTAACTGTTTCTAACACTAACCCTAACCCTAACCACTTACCACGTTGGTGACCCACTTGAATCAAAATGCAACTCTTCAATGTTTAGGTTTTCAATATATCCTAACTGTTTCTGCATATTGGTTATTGATTTGGACACTTTGAAACTGTGTTTTGACATTGCGCTATTCCCATTTAGCAAATTGTAATTCAAAAGAAGACTGCCCAACGTCCAATATATGTTTGGTTGTTGTTGAAAATGAAAGCTGAAAATATGTGTTTTTGGGTCATTTTTTCAGTGTAGGTAGTTGGGTGTGGCTATGTACAGATGGGTTGTGTACAGGTGCAATGATTGGTAAGCTGCTCTGACAGCTGATGATTAAAGTTAGTGAGGGAGATATATATGTGAACTCAATGACCAACCAATCGAAAGACTCTTGGTCCCTCTTGTATGAAAATCAGTATCAAACCCATGTCAAAGGATTCAACTACAGAAAACAGAAACGAACAAGTGGATCAAACAGATCAATCCCACTTTTCAAATAAGCTGAAGTTGTGGTGGAGTGGTAAACACCACCCCCGGCTCTACCAGGGGCTTGAGGTGGTCTCGCACAGCTCTGCTTATGTCTGTTAGCTTGTTAGCACAGGCCTGTTAACCGTCCCGCCGCATCCCAAAAACGCAGTGGCCCATATGTACTCTATCTCTTCCCGATTTAAAAAAAAAAAATTGTTTATACCTTCCGGAAACTTGCCTCACCCAATGTGATACGGAATCGCTATTATCTTTATTTTTAGAACACACTCAAGAACCTCCAGAAGCTAACCAGCTAGCTAGCTACAAGCTATTTAGTCATTGTTAGTTTTCTTAACCTGGATAACACTCGCCAGCCCAGCCCCCCTGCCCCATCCACCGCTGCCCCCTGGACTCTGATCACTTGGCTACATAGCTGATGCACGCTGGACTGTCCATTAATCACGGTACTCCATTCTGCTTGTTTGTTTTATCTGTCGGCCGAGTTGCCTAGTCAATGCCATCTCACCTGCTGTTGTTATGCTAGCTGATTAGCTGTTGTCTCACCCACTGTTTTAGCTAGCTTTCCCAATTCAACACCTGTGTTCACTGTATGCATCGCTGTATGTCTCTCTCAAATGTCAATATGCCTTGTATACTATTGCTCAGGTTAGTTATCATTGTTTTAGTTCACAATGGAGCCCCTAGTCCTATTCCTCACACCCCTGATACCTCCTTTGTCCCACCTCCCACATATGCGGTGACCTCACCCATTACAACCAGCATGTCCAGAGATAAAACCTCTCTCATCATCAACCAGTGCCTGGGCTTACCTCCGCCGTACCCGCACCCCACCATACCCCTGTCTGTGCATTATGCCCTGAATATATTCTACCATGCCCAGAAACCTGCTCCTCTTATTCTCTGTCCCCAAAGCTCTAGGCGACCAGTTTTGATAGCCCTTAGCCGCACCCTCATACTACTCCTTCTCTGTTCCGTGGGTGATGTGGAGGTAAACCCGGGCCCTGCATGTCCCCAGGCACCCTCATTTGTTGACTTCTGTGATCGAAAAAGCCTTGGTTTCATGCATGTCAACATTAGAAGCCTCCTCCCTAAGTTTGTTTTACTCACTGCTTTAGCACACTCTGCTAACCCTGATGTCCTTGCCGTGTCTGAATCCTGGCTCAGGAAGGCCACCAAAAATTCAGAGATTTCCATACCCAACTATAACATCTTCCGTCAAGATAGAACTGCCAAAGGGGGAGGAGTCGCAGTCTACTGCAGAGATAGCCTGCAAAGTAATGTCATACTTTCCAGGCCCATACCCAAACAGTTCGAGCTACTAATTCTGAAAATTACTCTCTCCAGAAATAAGTCTCTCACTGTTGCCGCCTGCTACCGACCCCCCTCAGCTCCCAGCTGTGCCCTGGACACCATTTGTGAATTGATTGCCCCCCATCTAGCTTCTGAGTTTGTTCTGTTAGGTGACCTAAACTGGGATATGCTTAACACCCCGGCAGTCCTACAATCTAAGCTAGATGCCCTCAATCTCACACAAATCATCAAGGAACCCACCAGGTAAAACCCTAACTCTGTAAGCAAGGGCACCCTCATAGATGTCATCCTGACCAACTGGCCCTCCAAATACACCTCCGCTGTCTTCAACCAGGATCTCAACGACCACTGCCTCATTGCCTGTATCCGCTACGGTGCCGCAGTCAAACGACCACCCCTCATCACTGTCAAACGCTCCCTAAAACACTTCTGTGAGCAGGCCTTTCTAATCGACCTGGCCCGGGTATCCTGGAAGGACATTGACCTCATCCCGTCAGTTGAGGATGCCTGGTCATTCTTTAAGAGTAACTTCCTTACCATATTAGATAAGCATGCTCCGTTCAAAAAATGCAGAACTAAGAACAGATACAGCCCTTGGTTCACTCCAGACCTGACTGCCCTCGACCAGCACAAAAACATCCTGTGGCGGACTGCAATAGCATCGAACAGTCCCCGCGATATGCAACTGTTCAGGGAAGTCAGGAACCAATACACGCAGTCAGTCAGGAAAGCTAAGGCCAGCTTCTTCAGGCAGAAGTTTGCATCCTGTAGCTCCAACTCCAAAAAGTTCTGGGACACTGTGAAGTCCATGGAGAACAAGAGCACCTCCTCCCAGCTGCCCACTGCACTGAGGCTAGGGAACACGGTCACCACCGACAAATCCATGATTATCGAAAACTTCAACAAGCATTTCTCAACGGCTGGCCATGCCTTCCGCCTGGCTACTCCTACCTCGGCCAACAGCTCCGGCCCCCGCAGCTCCTCGCCCAAGCCTCCCCAGGTTCTCCTTTACCCAAATCCAGATAGCAGATGTTCTGAAAGAGCTGCAAAACCTGGACCCGTATAAATCAGCTGGGCTTGACAATCTGGACCCTCTATTTCTGAAACTATCCGCCGCCATTGTCGCAACCCCTATTACCAGCCTGTTCAACCTCTCTTTCATATCGTCTGAGATCCCCAAGGATTGGAAAGCTGCCGCAGTCATCCCCCTCTTCAAAGGGGGAGACACCCTGGACCCAAACTGTTACAGACCTATATCCATTCTGCCCTGCCTATCTAAGGTCTTCGAAAGCCAAGTCAACAAACAGGTCACTGACCATCTCGAATCCCACCGTACCTTCTCCGCTATGCAATCTGGTTTCCGAGCCGGTCACGGGTGCACCTCAGCCACACTCAAGGTACTAAACGACATCATAACCGCCATCGATAAAAGACAGTACTGTGCAGCCGTCATCATCGACCTTGCCAAGGCTTTCGACTCTGTCAATCACCATATTCTTATCGGCAGACTCAGTAGCCTCGGCTTTTCGGATGACTGCCTTGCCTGGTTCACCAATTACTTTGCAGACAGAGTTCAGTGTGTCAAATTGGAGGGCATGTTGTCCGGTCCTCTGGCAGTCTCTATGGGGGTGCCCCAGGGTTCAATTCTCGGGCCGACTCATTTTTCTGTGTATATCATTGATGTTGCTCTTGCTGCGGGCGATTCCCTGATCCACCTCTACGCAGACGACACCATTCTATACACTTTCGGCCCGTCATTGGACACTGTGCTATCTAACCTCCAATCGAGCTTCAATGCCATACAACACTCCTTCCGTGGCCTCCAACTGCTCTTAAACGCTAGTAAAACCAAATGCATGCTTTTCAACCGACCGCTGCCTGCACCCGCTTGCCCGACTAGCATCACCACACTGGATGGTTCCGACCTTGAATATGTGGACACCTATAAGTACCTAGGTGTCTGGCTAGACTGCAAACTCTCCTTCCAGACCCATATCAAACATCTCCAATCGAAAATCAAATCGATTCCTATCCTACCGATCCTCGACTTCGGCGATGTCATCTACAAAATGGCTTCCAACACTCTTCTCAGCAAACTGGATGCAGTTTATCACAGTGCCATCCGTTTTGTCACCAAAGCCCCATATACCACCCACCACTGCGACCTGTATGCTCTAGTCGGCTGGCCCTCGCTACATATTCGTCGCCAGACCCGTTGGCTCCAGGTCATCTACAAGTCCATGCTAGGTAAAGCTCCGCCTTATCTCAGCTCACTGGTCACGATGGCAACACCCATCCGTAGCACACGCTCCAGCAGGTGTATCTCATTGAGCATCCCCAAAGCCAACACCTCATTCGGCCGCCTTTCGTTCCAGTACTCTGCTGCCTGTGACTGGAACGAATTGCAAAAATCGCTGAAGTTGGAGACTTTTATCTCCCTCACCAACTTCAAACATCAGCTATCTGAGCAGCTAACCGATCGCTGCAGCTGTACATAATCTATTGGTAAATAGCCCAACAGTTTTTATTTATTTACTTTTCTGCTCTTTTGCACACCAGTATCTCTACCTGTACATGACCATCTGATCATTTATCACCCCAGTGTTAATCTGCAATATTGTAATTATTTGCCTACCTCCTCATGCCTTTTGCACACATTGTATATAGACTCCCCTTTTTTTCTCTACTGTGTTATTGACTTGTTAATTGTTTACTCCATGTGTAACTCTGTGTTGTCTGTTCACTCTGCTATGCTTTATCTTGGCCAGGTCGCAGTTGCAAATGAGAACCTGTTCTCAACTAGCCTACCTGGTTAAATAAAGGTGAAATAAAAATAAAAAATGTTCTGTGGCCTTTCCGTTCCATTTCTTGACTGCCCCTGCAACACAGAAATAAATACATTTAGTCATATTATATAAAACACTCAAAGTTATGGATATGGAGCATCTACAGCCTCAGTTACACCTGGCACCTAAATGTGACTTCTGTCATCTGATCACTCCAAGCTGCATTAGGTTCAGATCTACCAGGATGGGCCTTTGACAGAGTCTGGATGCAGTCAGGCCACTGAAATGAAATATTCAATGTAAAGAGGTGGGGGAATAGTACATTTGACACAAATTACCTTCATAATATCAAAGAACAAATGTGTCTGAGGGGAAATGAGATTTCATACAGCCAAATGGGGTGAGAAATTACACCAATATCAGTGGACAATTTGCACTAATGTAAATTAACATTCCCTTTTGCTGACGTGATGAACAGCTAAGGGGACATACTATTTACCATCTAAACCACGTGTGACCTCTCACCTCTCGGGCTGTAGAAGTGTTCTTCCTAACCAGTCCCTCAACAGCTCTCTGACTGAGCTCCACCCTCACTGGGTCTTCAGAGGAGAGGAAGGCTGAGGAGGGATGGAAGGATGAATGGATCAGTCAGTCAATAAAGTGTGGAGCTGCTGTCTATGCTGTCTGACAAAATCACTATTTTAGTCATTCATTACAGTAAATAAGGCTTTATGACTGCTGAATACCAACTATCAATCACTTAGATAATGTATTTTCAGGTAGAGATAGATCCTTGGGAAGTCACTAGCCCATTGAAGTTGACATTTAAAATGGTTAAGGTAGGGGTTAGGATAGGGATGTCCCAAGGATCCCAGATAGCATTGACCATCGTGCATTCTCTCTAACATAGCAGGTGTAAAAGAAACACAGACAAGGCAATTAATTATGGTCATTGTAGTCAATTATGTTTTATGCGCTAAACTATGTAGAATATTGGCCTGTTGGAAACTACATCACCTACTACATCACATAGTTCAGTCTGGGTCTGATTTATCTCTAGAGAAACTACAACTCCCTACTACATCACACAGTTCAGGCTGGGTCTGATTTATCTCTAGAGAAACTACAACTCCCTACTACATCACACAGTTCAGTCTGGGTCTGATTTATCTCTAGAGAAACTACAACTCCCTACTACATCACACAGTTCAGCCTGGGTCTGATTTATCTCTAGAGAAACTACAACTCCCTACTACATCACACAGTTCAGTCTGGGTCCGATTTATCTCTAGAGAAACTACAACTCCCTACTACATCACACAGTTCAGGCTGGGTCTGATTTATCTTTGGAGAAACTACAACTCCCTACTACATCACACAGTTCAGTCTGGGTCCGATTTATCTCTAGAGAAACTACAACTCCCTACTACATCACACAGTTCAGCCTGGGTCCGATTTATCTCTAGAGAAACTACAACTCCCTACTTCGGCTGGATCTGATTTATCAATGTTGTGAAGGAAAAATCTATGATAACCACTTTAAGTTTATGACTTCTAATGTGTTGAAGGGTGTTTTTATGGTTGAGACGTTTATGTGTATGTTTGTGCATGTGTGCAACCACACACCCTCTGGACAGACAGGCCAAAGGCGCTTGGCCCAATTCAGGGAATCGTTGATCTACTTCAGAGGAACTGTGTCTAGAGTGATTTCCTGTTGTTTTGACACCTCACTAGAAGACTAGAATAACTAGCTGTTGCTACAGAACGAGACGACTAATTCACAGTTAGTCTGTGTCTCGTTCTCCACACACGGACACATACCAAGACCACGTGTTTTCTATATGCACAAGATAGTTTGACTATATCAGGCTTCTGAACTCCTTGTGTCATGGAGCTCTCGGCATTCCACCACAATGTGCAGTAGGCTTTTTCAATACCAACAATGATAGACCAGACTCATAGTACAGAATGAATGACTGACAGCCCGGTTCAACGTCAGTTCACCGTCTCACCTCATACTGTATTGGAGCAGCAGCAGCTGACTGCCCAGTTCAACATCAGTTCACCGTCTCACCTCTTACTGTATTGGAGCAGCAGCAGCTGACTGCCCAGTTCAACATCAGTTCACCGTCTCACCTCATACTGTATTGGAGCAGCAGCAGCTGACTGCCCAGTTCACCGTCTCACCTCATACTGTATTGGAGCAGCAGCAGCTGACTGCCCAGTTCAACATCAGTTCACCGTCTCACCTCTTACTGTATTGGAGCAGCAGCAGCTGACTGCCCAGTTCAACATCAGTTCACCGTCTCACCTCATACTGTATTGGAGCAGCAGCAGCTGACTGCCCAGTTCAACGTCTCACCTCATACTGTATTAGAGCAGCAGCAGCTGACTGCCCAGTTCACCATCAGTTCACCGTCTCACCTCATACTGTATTGGAGCAGCAGCAGCTGACTGCCCAGTTCACCGTCTCACCTCATACTGTATTAGAGCAGCAGCTGCTGACTGCCCAGTTCACCGTCTCACCTCATACTGTATTGGAGCAGCAGCAGCTGACTGCCCAGTTCACCGTCTCACCTCATACTGTATTAGAGCAGCAGCAGCTGACTGCCCAGTTCACCGTCTCACCTCATACTGTATTGGAGCAGCAGCTGCTGACTGCCCAGTTCACCGTCTCACCTCATACTGTATTAGAGCAGCAGCTGCTGACTGCCCAGTTCACCGTCTCACCTCATACTGTATTGGAGCAGCAGCAGCTGACTGCCCAGTTCAACATCAGTTCACCGTCTCACCTCATACTGTATTGGAGCAGCAGCAGCTGACTGCCCAGTTCAACATCAGTTCACCGTCTCACCTCATACTGTATTGGAGCAGCAGCAGCTGACTGCCCAGTTCAACATCAGTTCACCGTCTCACCTCATACTGTATTGGAGCAGCAGCAGCTGACTGCCCAGTTCAACGTCTCACCTCATACTGTATTAGAGCAGCAGCAGCTGACTGCCCAGTTCAACATCAGTTCACCGTCTCACCTCATACTGTATTAGAGCAGCAGCAGCTGACTGCCCAGTTCAACATCAGTTCACCGTCTCACCTCATACTGTATTAGAGCAGCAGCAGCTGACTGCCCAGTTCAACATCAGTTCACCGTCTCACCTCATACTGTATTAGAGCAGCAGCAGCTGACTGCCCAGTTCACCGTCTCACCTCATACTGTATTGGAGCAGCAGCAGCTGACTGCCCAGTTCACCGTCTCACCTCATACTGTATTGGAGCAGCAGCAGCTGACTGCCCAGTTCAACGTCAGTTCACCGTCTCACCTCTTACTGTATTGGAGCAGCAGCAGCTGACTGCCCAGTTCAACGTCAGTTCAACGTCTCACCTCATACTGTATTAGAGCAGCAGCAGCTGACTGCCCAGTTCAACATCAGTTCACCGTCTCACCTCATACTGTATTGGAGCAGCAGCAGCTGACTGCCCAGTTCAACGTCTCACCTCATACTGTATTAGAGCAGCAGCAGCTGACTGCCCAGTTCAACATCAGTTCACCGTCTCACCTCATACTGTATTAGAGCAGCAGCAGCTGACTGCCCAGTTCACCGTCTCACCTCTTACTGTATTGGAGCAGCAGCAGCTGACTGCCCAGTTCAACGTCAGTTCAACGTCTCACCTCTTACTGTATTGGAGCAGCAGCAGCTGACTGCCCGGTTCAACGTCAGTTCACCGTCTCACCTCATACTGTATTGGAGCAGCAGCAGCTGACTGCCCAGTTCACCATCAGTTCACCGTCTCACCTCATACTGTATTGGAGCAGCAGCAGCTGACTGCCCAGTTCAACATCAGTTCACCGTCTCACCTCATACTGTATTGGAGCAGCAGCAGCTGACTGCCCAGTTCAACATCAGTTCACCGTCTCACCTCATACTGTATTGGAGCAGCAGCAGCTGACTGCCCAGTTCACCGTCTCACCTCATACTGTATTGGAGCAGCAGCAGCTGACTGCCCAGTTCAACATCAGTTCACCGTCTCACCTCATACTGTATTGGAGCAGCAGCAGCTGACTGCCCAGTTCACCGTCTCACCTCATACTGTATTGGAGCAGCAGCAGCTGACTGCCCAGTTCACCGTCTCACCTCGTACTGTATTAGAGCAGCAGCAGCTGACTGCCCAGTTCAACATCAGTTCACCGTCTCACCTCATACTGTATTAGAGCAGCAGCAGCTGACTGCCCAGTTCAACATCGGTTCACCGTCTCACCTCATACTGTATTAGAGCAGCAGCAGCTGACTGCCCAGTTCAACGTCAGTTCACCGTCTCACCTCATACTGTATTAGAGCAGCAGCAGCTGACTGCCCAGTTCAACATCAGTTCACCGTCTCACCTCATACTGTATTGGAGCAGCAGCAGCTGACTGCCCAGTTCACCGTCTCACCTCATACTGTATTAGAGCAGCAGCAGCTGACTGCCCAGTTCAACATCAGTTCACCGTCTCACCTCATACTGTATTAGAGCAGCAGCAGCTGACTGCCCAGTTCAACATCGGTTCACCGTCTCACCTCATACTGTATTGGAGCAGCAGCAGCTGACTGCCCAGTTCACCGTCTCACCTCATACTGTATTAGAGCAGCAGCAGCTGACTGCCCAGTTCAACATCAGTTCACCGTCTCACCTCTTACTGTATTAGAGCAGCAGCAGCTGACTGCCCAGTTCAACATCAGTTCACCGTCTCACCTCATACTGTATTGGAGCAGCAGCAGCTGACTGCCCAGTTCAACATCGGTTCACCGTCTCACCTCATACTGTATTGGAGCAGCAGCAGCTGACTGCCCAGTTCACCGTCTCACCTCATACTGTATTAGAGCAGCAGCAGCTGACTGCCCAGTTCAACATCAGTTCACCGTCTCACCTCTTACTGTATTAGAGCAGCAGCAGCTGACTGCCCAGTTCAACATCAGTTCACCGTCTCACCTCATACTGTATTGGAGCAGCAGCAGCTGACTGCCCAGTTCACCGTCTCACCTCTTACTGTATTGGAGCAGCAGCAGCTGACTGCCCAGTTCAACATCAGTTCACCGTCTCACCTCATACTGTATTGGAGCAGCAGCAGCTGACTTGATCGTTGATGCTAATCTGCATGCTTTGAATCTGAGAGTAAATAGAGCCGACTACAACTCTAAAAATGAAGGGTTCAACTGGAGTTGTTCTCAGATCCCCTAAGAACCGTAGGGTTCTTGGTCAATGAGAAACAGCCTCAAAAGTTTCTTCAAAGAACTTGTTAGAAGGTGGGTTCATCGACGAACCTCCGTTGTTGCTGGACTTCTTCTGGGAACTTCGCAATTACAACTTCACTCTAAATTTATGGAAAAGGGTTTTTTCAATAAATCTAGAAACTCCTCTCATACTGGCAAGAACCCCCCCCAACTCCTCTCAGACTGGAGAGAACCCCCCCCCCGAACTCCTCTCATACTGGAGAGAACCCCCCCCAACTCCTCTCATACTGGGAAGAACCCCCAACTCCTCTCATACTGGGAAGAACCCCCCACCCAATTTGCAGGCCTTAAGGGCCTTTTATTTTAAATGTGTTATCCGGACGGAGATAATCCAATCAGCTTTTTATAGTTACATCGTTCGGGTAACTTACCCTAAAGTGGATACACTCCCATCAGACAACTCTCCTATCACAGTCACAAAACTCTCATATCAAAGTCATACAATGCTATTCCCAAACATAACTATTTAATTAGTAGATTTTTTAACAATATTTTAACCTGCAGGAGTATTTTCTCATTCCTATGTCATGGTTAGTTCCTAGGATAATGCAACTCATTTTCATCTTTCAATACTTCTAAAATGGGATCCAGGTTTAAAACAATTACAGGTTTAAATCAATGTCAGGTTTAAAACAATTATAGGTGCACCTTACTATCTTCTACTATATCATAAATAGCCACAGATTCCAGATGTTCTAATGTTAAAAGGCCAAAACTAGTTCACAAAGATTCTAGATATTTAACGCTAAATGACCAAATCCAGGGCATAACTGGCCACCACATTTAAAATAATAGGAATTCACCACTTCTGAGGGTCACCACTTCTCAGAATGAGGTCCTTCTTCCAATAGAGTTTAACCAGGTACCATGTTTCACACAGAACCCAGTCACCCTGGCCCCTCACCCCTACAGACCGCACCAATCCCCACTGTGATCAATTCAGTGTCAGGACGGCTCTAGGTTGCCCTCAACCGACCAATGATAGGTGTCAGATCATCCTCCACTGACTCGGCCCTGTTTACACCTCCAAGGTGCCCCCCTCACACAGGAAAACACACTCAGAGCCTACTGACTGGGCCCTGTTTACACCTCCAAGGTGACCCCCCTCACACAGGAAAACACACTCAGAGCCTACTGACTGGGCCCTGTTTACACCTCCAAGGTGACCCCCTCACACAGGAAAACACACTCAGAGCCTACTGACTGGGCCCTGTTTACACCTCCAAGGTGACCCCCCCTAACACAGGAAAACACACTCAGAGCCTACTGACTGGGCCCTGTTTACACCTCCAAGGTGACCCCCCCTCACACAGGAAAACACACTGAGCCTACTGACTGGGCCCTGTTTACACCGTCCTGGGCTTAATCCAAGATGGCGTAGCAGTCGGACGTGTGTTTTGTCTTGTCCCGTCCTGTATAGTGTAAATATAGTTTTTCCTCTTTTTTTTTCTGTATATATTTCGTACATATTTTAATCTCACTTCCCAACCACAGGCTGAATATACTCTCCTGCAACCCGCATCACCCAATGTGGTACGGATCTGCTTTTTCTATGCTTTAGAAACGGAACCCTCATCAGAAGCTAGCCGCTAACTAGCTACTAGCTAGCGGTCTTCAACGCTAACTAGGACACCAGCGCGACATCTACCCAAAGCATATCAGACTGCTTTTTCTCTACCACATCTCCGGATTCCTACCGCAAGCTCTGAAGCTTTATACCGGATCATCGTAAATAGCTAGCTGCAATCCGAGTGGCTACTCCTGGCTAACGTCTCTGTCCCAGAGCAAGCACCAGTTAGCCTGGAGCTAGCCTCGAGCTAAGCCCATCTCCCGACTACCCGAAGAGGTCCAAAAATACCTAATTTGCCAATTGGCCTGGACCCTCTACTGACCCTCTACTGCCGACACGGAGCCCCGCCGATCCATCACGACTGGTCCGCCGACATAATCGTCCGAGGGGGTTTCAACAGGCTTTTCCGCTGCGACATCGCCAAAGATCCGTCTGCTGGCCAAGGCCCGCGAGCTTTCTGAATCGCTGTATCTCCAGCTCACCGCATGAAGAGGAATAAACAGACTCACCCCATCGCGACGTCCCCCAAAGGTTAACTCTCTAGCCCTCGCTATCTCCCTGCTTGCTAATTCGGCCTGCTAACGGCTAGCTTGTCAAGCTCCGGTCCGCTAACTGCTACCTTGTCTAGCTCGGGCCTACGAACTGTTAGCTTGTTAGCACAGGCCTGCTAACCGTCTGTACCACCGCGTCCCAATCACTCTCTGACCCCATTTACTTTCTATCTCTTTTTGATTTTTAATTTGTTTATACCTTCCGGAAACCTGCCTCACCCAATGTGATACGGAATCGCTATTACTTTTACTCTTATTTTTATTTTTATGACACACTCAAGAACCTCCAGACGCTAACCAGCTAACTAGCTACAAGCTAGTTAGTCATTGTTAGTTTAAAAAAAAAAAAAAAAACCTGGATAACACTCGCCAGCCCAGCCCCCCTGCCCATCCACCACCGCTGCCCCCTGGACACTGATCTCTTGGCTACATAGCTGACGACGCTGGACTGTCCATTAATCACGGTACTCCTTTCTGCTTGTTTGTCTTACCTGTCGGCCCCGTTGCCTAGTCAACGCCATTTTACCTGCTGTTTGTTGTGCTAGCGGATTAGCCTCGCCTACTGTTTTTAGCTAGCTTTCCAAATTCAACACCTGTGATTACTGTATGCCTCGCTGTATGTCTCTCTCAGATGTCAATATGCCTTGTATACTGTTGTTCAGGTTAGTTATAATTATTTTAGTTCACAATGGAGCCCCTAGACCCACTCTGCATACCCCTGTTACCTCCTTTGTCCCACCTCCCACACATGCGGTGACCTCACCCATTACAACCAGCATGTCCAGAGATACAACCTGTCTCATCATCACCCAGTGCCTGGGCTTACCTCCGCTGTACCCGCACCCCACCATACCCCTGTCTGTGCATTATGCCCTGAATATATTCTACCATGCCCAGAAACCTGCTCCTCTTATCCTCTGCCCCCAACGCTCTAGGCGACCAGTTTTGATAGCCTTTAGCCGCACCCTCATACTACTCCTTCTCTGTTCCGCGGGTGATGTGGAGGTAAACCCAGGCCCTGCATGTCCCCAGGTACCCTCATTTGTTGACTTCTGTGATCGAAAAAGCCTTGGTTTTATGCATGTCAACATCAGAAGCCTCCTCCCTAAGTTTGTTTTACTCACTGCTTTAGCACACTCTGCTAACCCTGATGTCCTTGCCGTGTCTGAATCCTGGCTCAGGAAGGCCACCAAAAATTCAGAGATTTCCATACCCAACTATAACATCTTCCGTCAAGATAGAACTACCAAAGGGGGCGGAGTTGCAGTCTACTGCAGAGATAGCCTGCAAAGTAACGTCATACTTTCCAGGTCCATACCCAAACAGTTCGAACTACTAATTTTGAAAATTACCCTCTCCAGAAATAAGTCTCTCACTGTTGCCGCCTGCTACCGGCCACCCTCAGCTCCCAGCTGTGCCCTGGACACCATTTGTGAATTGATCGCCCCCATCTAGCTTCAGAGTTTGTTCTGTTAGGTGACCTAAACTGGGATATGCTTAACACCCCGGCAGTCCTACAATGTAAGCTAGATGCCCTCAATCTCACTCAAATCATCAAGGAACCCACCAGGTACAACCCTAACTCTGTAAACAAGGGCACCCTCATAGACGTCATCCTGACCAACTGGCCCTCCAAATACACCTCCGCTGTCTTCAACCAGGATCTCAGCGATCACTGCCTCATTGCCTGTATCCGCCACGGAGCCGCAGTCAAACGACCACCCCTCATCACTGTCAAACGCTCCCTAAAACACTTCTGTGAGCAGGCCTTTCTAATCGACCTGGCCTGGGTATCCTGGAAGGACATTGACCTCATCCCGTCAGTTGAGGATGCCTGGTCATTCTTTAAAAGTAACTTCCTCACCATTTTAGATAAGCATGCTCCGTTCAAAAAATGCAGAACCAAGAACAGATACAGCCCTTGGTTCACTCCAGACCTGACTGCCCTCGACCAGCACAAAAACATCCTGTGGCGGACTGCAATAGCATCGAATAGCCCCGTGATATGCAACTGTTCAGGGAAGTCAGGAACCAATACACGCAGTCAGTCAGGAAAGCTAAGGCCAGCTTCTTCAGGCAGAAGTTTGCATCCTGTAGCTCCAACTCCAAAAAGTTCTGGGACACTGTGAAGTCCATGGAGAACAAGAGTACCTCCTCCCAGCTGCCCACTGCACTGAGGCTAGGTAACACGGTCTCCACCGATAAATCCACGATTATCGAAAGCTTCAATAAGCACTTCTCAACGGCTGGCCATGCCTTCCACCTGGCTACTCCAACCTCGGCCAACAGCTCCGCCCCCCCGCAGCTCCTCGCCCAAGCCTCTCCAGGTTCTCCTTTACCCAAATCCAGATAGCAGATGTTCTGAAAGAGCTGCAAAACCTAGACCCGTACAAATCAGCTGGGCTTGACAATCTGGACCCTCTATTTCTGAAACTATCTGCCGCCATTGTCGCAACCCCTATTACCAGCCTGTTCAACCTCTCTTTCATATCGTCTGAGATCCCCAAGGATTGGAAAGCTGCCGCAGTCATCCCCCTCTTCAAAGGGGAGACACCCTGGACCCAAACTGCTATAGACCTATATCCATCCTGCCCTGCCTATCTAAGGTCTTCGAAAGCCAAGTCAACAAACAGGTCACTGACCATCTCGAATCCCACCGTACCTTCTCCGCTGTGCAATCTGGTTTCCGAGCCGGTCACGGGTGCACCTCAGCCACGCTCAAGGTACTAAACGATATCATAACCGCTATCGATAAAAGACAGTACTGTGCAGCCGTCTTCATCGACCTCGCCAAGGCTTTCGACTCTGTCAATCACCATATTCTTATCGGCAGACTCAATAGCCTCGGTTTCTCGGATGACTGCCTTGCCTGGTTCACCAATTACTTTGCAGACAGAGTTCAGTGTGTCAAATCGGAGGGCATGCTGTCCGGTCCTCTGGCAGTCTCTATGGGGGTGCCACAGGGTTCAATTCTCGGGCCGACTCTTTTCTCTGTATATATCAATGATGTTGCTCTTGCTGCGGGCGATTCCCTGATCCACCTCTACGCAGACGACACCATTCTATATACTTTCGGCCCGTCATTGGACACTGTGCTATCTAACCTCCAAACGAGCTTCAATGCCATACAGCACTCCTTCCGTGGCCTCCAACTGCTCCTAAACGCGAGTAAAACCAAATGCATGCTTTTCAACCGATCGCTGCCTGCACCCGCATGCCCGACTAGCATCACCACCCTGGATGGTTCCGACCTTGAATATGTGGACATCTATAAGTACCTAGGTGTCTGGCTAGACTGCAAACTCTCCTTCCAGACTCACATCAAACATCTCCAATCGAAAATCAAATCAAGAGTCGGCTTTCTATTCCGCAACAAAGCCTCCTTCACTCACGCCGCCAAGCTTACCCTAGTAAAACTGACTATCCTACCGATCCTCGATTTCGGCGATGTCATCTACAAAATGGCTTCCAACACTCTACTCAGCAAACTGGATGCAGTCTATCATAGTGCCATCCGTTTTGTCACCAAAGCACCTTATACCACCCACCACTGCGACTTGTATGCTCTAGTCGGCTGGCCCTCGCTACATATTCGTCGCCAGACCCACTGGCTCCAGGTCATCTACAAGTCCATGCTAGGTAAAGCTCCGCCTTATCTCAGTTCACTGGTCACGATGGCAACACCCATCCGTAGCACACGCTCCAGCAGGTGTATCTCACTGATCATCCCTAAAGCCAACACCTCATTTGGCCGCCTTTCGTTCCAGTACTCTGCTGCCTGTGACTGGAATGAACTGCAAAAATCGCTGAAGTTGGAGACTTTTATCTCCCTCACCAACTTCAAACATCAGCTATCCGAGCAGGTAACCGATCGCTGCAGCTGTACATAGTCTATTGGTAAATAGCCCACCCATTTTCACCTACCTCATCCCCATACTGTTTTTATACTGTTTTTTTATTTTATTTATTTATTTATTTACTTTTCTGCTCTTTTGCACACCAATATCTCTACCTGTACATGACCATCTGATCATTTATCACCCCAGTGTTAATCTGCAAAATTGTATTATTCGCCTACCTCCTCATGCCTTTTGCACACATTGTATATAGACTGCCCATTTTTTTTCTACTGTGTTATTGACTTGTTAATTGCTTACTCCATGTGTAACTCTGTGTTGTCTGTTCACACTGCTATGCTTTATCTTGGCCAGGTCGCAGTTGCAAATGAGAACTTGTTCTCAACTAGCCTACCTGGTTAAATAAAGGTGAAATAAAAAATAAAAAAATAAACACAGGAAAACACACTCAGAGCCTACTGACTGGGCCCTGTTTACACCTCCAAGGTGCCCCCCCCCTCACACAGAAATACACACTCAGAGCCTACTGACTGGGCCCTGTTTACACCTCCAAGGTGCCCCCCCCCTCACACAGGAAAACACACTCAGAGCCTACTGACTGGGCCCTGTTTACACCTCCAAGGTGCCCCACCTCCCCCACAGAAATACACACTCAGAGCCTACGAATAGCAGCATTGTAGAAACTTCACACTCAACGGAACTACTTGATTAGGGTAGTGTCAACAACGCAGCTAGCCTACCTCAGCAGTACTGTATCATTTTAATCATTTTAGTCAATTAGATTCTTGCTACGTAAGCTTAACTTTCTGAACATTCGAGACGTGTAGTCCACTTGTCATTCCAATCTCCTCTGCATTAGCGTAGCCTCTTCTCTAGCCTGTCAACTATGTGTCTGTCTATCCCTGTTCTCTCCTCTCTGCACAGACCATACAAACGCTCCACACCGCATGGCCGCGGCCACCCTAATCTGGTGGTCCCAGCGCGCACGACCCACGTGGAGTTCCAGGTCTCCGGTAGCCTCTGGAACTGCCGATCTGCGGCCAACAAGGCAGAGTTCATCTCAGCCTAGGCCACCCTCCAGTGCCTCGACTTCTTGGCACTGACGGAAACATGGATCACCACAGACAACACCGCTACTCCTACTGCTCTCTCTTCGTCCGCCCACGTGCTCTCGCACACCCCGAGAGCTTCTGGTCAGCGGGGTGGTGGCACCGGGATCCTCATCTCTCCCAAGTGGTCATTCTCTCTTTCTCCCCTTACCCATCTGTCTATCGCCTCCTTTGAATTCCATGCTGTCACAGTTACCAGCCCTTTCAAGCTTAACATCCTTATCATTTATCGCCCTCCAGGTTCCTCGGAGAGTTCATCAATGAGCTTGATGCCTTGATAAGCTCCTTTCCTGAGGACGGCTCACCTCTCACAGTTCTGGGCGACTTTAACCTCCCCACGTCTACCTTTGACTCATTCCTCTCTGCCTCCTTCTTTCCACTCCTCTCCTCTTTTGACCTCACCCTCTCACCTTCCCCCCCTACTCACAAGGCAGGCAATACGCTCGACCTCATCTTTACTAGATGCTGTTCTTCCACTAACCTCATTGTAACTCCCCTCCAAGTCTCCGACCACTACCTTGTATCCTTTTCCCTCTCGCTCTCATCCAACACTTCCCACACTGCCCCTACTCGGATGGTATCGCGCCGTCCCAACCTTCGCTCTCTCTCCCCCGCTACTCTCTCCTCTTCCATCCTATCATCTCTTCCCTCTACTCAAACCTTCTCCAACCTATCTCCTGATTCTGCCTCCTCAACCCTCCTCTCCTCCCTTTCTGCATCCTTTGACTCTCTATGTCCCCTATCCTCCAGGCCGGCTCGGTCCTCCCCTCCCGCTCCGTGGCTCGACGACTCATTGCGAGCTCACAGAACAGGGCTCCGGGCAGCCGAGCGGAAATGGAGGAAAACTCGCCTCCCTGCGGACCTGGCATCCTTTCACTCCCTCCTCTCTACATTTTCCTCCTCTGTCTCTGCTGCTAAAGCCACTTTCTACCACTCTAAATTCCAAGCATCTGCCTCTAACCCTAGGAAGCTCTTTGCCACCTTCTCCTCCCTCTTGAATCCTCCTCCCCCCTCTCTGCAGATGACTTCGTCAACCATTTTGAAAAAAAGGTCGACGACATCCGATCCTCGTTTGCTAAGTCAAACGACACCGCTGGTTCTGCTCACACTGCCCTACCCTGTGCTCTGACCTCTTTCTCCCCTCTCTCTCCAGATGACATCTCGCGTCTTGTGACGGCCGGCCGCCCAACAACCTGCCCGCTTGACCCTATCCCCTCCTCTCTTCTCCAGACCATCTCCGGTGACCTTCTCCCTTACCTCACCTCGCTCATCAACTCATCCCTGACCGCTGGCTACGTCCCTCCCGTCTTCAAGAGAGCGAGAGTTGCACCCCTTCTGAAAAAACCTACACTCGATCCCTCCGATGTCAACAACTACAGACCAGTATCCCTTCTTTCTTTTCTCTCCAAAACTCTTGAACGTGCCGTGCCGTCCTTGGCCAGCTCTCCCGCTATCTCTCTCAGAATGACCTTCTTGATCCAAATCAGTCAGGTTTCAAGACTAGTCATTCAACTGAGACTGCTCTTCTCTGTATCACGGAGGCACTCCGCACTGCTAAAGCTAACTCTCTCTCCTCTGCTCTCATCCTTCTAGACCTATCGGCTGCCTTCGATACTGTGAACCATCAGATCCTCCTCTCCACCCTCTCCGAGTTGGGCATCTCTGGCGCGGCCCATGCTTGGATTGCGTCCTACCTGACAGGTCGCTCCTACCAGGTGGCGTGGCGAGAATCTGTCTCCTCACCACGCGCTCTCACCACTGGTGTCCCCCAGGGCTCTGTTCTAGGCCCTCTCCTATTCTCGCTATACACCAAGTCACTTGGCTCTGTCATAACCTCACATGGTCTCTCCTATCATTGCTATGCAGACGACACACAATTAATCTTCTCCTTTCCCCCCTCTGATGACCAGGTGGCGAATCGCATCTCTGCATGTCTGGCAGACATATCAGTGTGGATGACGGATCACCACCTCAAGCTGAACCTCGGCAAGACGGAGCTGCTCTTCCTCCCGGGGAAGGACTGCCCGTTCCATGATCTCGCCATCACGGTTGACAACTCCATCGTGTCCTCCTCCCAGAGCGCTAAGAACCTTGGCGTGATCCTGGACAACACCCTGTCGTTCTCAACTAACATCAAGGCGGTGGCCCGTTCCTGTAGGTTCATGCTCTACAACATCCGCAGAGTACGACCCTGCCTCACACAGGAAGCGGCGCAGGTCCTAATCCAGGCACTTGTCATCTCCCGTCTGGATTACTGCAACTCGCTGTTGGCTGGGCTCCCTGCCTGTGCCATTAAACCCTACAACTCATCCAGAACGCCGCAGCCCGTCTGGTGTTCAACCTTCCCAAGTTCTCTCACGTCACCCCGCTCCTCCGCTCTCTCCACTGGCTTCCAGTTGAAGCTCGCATCCGCTACAAGACCATGGTGCTTGCCTACGGAGCTGTGAGGGAACGGCACCTCAGTACCTCCAGGCTCTGATCAGGCCCTACACCCAAACAAGGGCACTGCGTTCATCCACCTTTGGCCTGCTCGCCTCCCTACCACTGAGGAAGTACAGTTCCCGCTCAGCCCAGTCAAAACTGTTCGCTGCTCTGGCCCCCCAATGGTGGAACAAACTCCCTCACGACGCCAGGACAGCGGAGTCAATCACCACCTTCCGGAGACACCTGAAACCCCACCTCTTTAAGGAATACCTAGGATAGGATAAAGTAATCCTTCTCACCCCCCTCCCTTAAAAGACCTAGATGCACTATTGTAAAGTGGCTGTTCCACTGGATGTCATAAGGTGAAAGCACCAATTTGTAAGTCGCTCTGGATAAGAGCGTCTGCTAAATGACTTAAATGTAAATGTAAATGTAAAACTACGTACGAGATGTGGTATCCACTCGGCTCACTGCATCTCAGATCAAAGGTGGGTCCATCGGCTACTTTCCTGAAATGCGGTCTCCCTGAGATCCCAAGTTAGAGGGATTCCTTGTGCACCATTTATCCAGGTCGTTAGAAGCAGTCTCCCTGAGATCCCAAGTTAGAGGGATTCCTCGTGCACCATTTATCCAGGTCGTTAGAAACAGTCTCCCTGAGATCCCAAGTTAGAGGGATTCCTCGTGCACCATTTTCCCAGGTCGTTAGAAGCAGTCTCCCTGAGATCCCAAGTTAGAGGGATTCCTCGTGCACCATTTACCCAGGTCGTTAGAAGCAGTCTCCCTGAGATCCCAAGTTAGAGGGATTCCTCGTGCACCATTTACCCAGGTCGTTAGAAGCAGTCTCCCTGAGATCCCAAGTTAGAGGGATTCCTCGTGCACCATTTTCCCAGGTCGTTAGAAGCAGTCTCCTGAGATCCCAAGTTAGAGGGATTCCTCGTGCACCATTTACCCAGGTCGTTAGAAGCAGTCTCCCTGAGATCCCAAGTTAGAGGGATTCCTCGTGCACCATTTACCCAGGCCGTTAGAAGCAGTCTCCCTGAGATCCCAAGTTAGAGGGATTCCTCGTGCACCATTTACCCAGGTCGTTAGAAGCAGTCTCCCTGAGATCCCAAGTTAGAGGGATTCCTCGTGCACCATTTTCCCAGGTCGTTAGAAGCAGTCTCCCTGAGATCCCAAGTTAGAGGGATTCCTCGTGCACCATTTACCCAGGTCGTTAGAAGCAGTCTCCCTGAGATCCCAAGTTAGAGGGATTCCTCGTGCACCATTTACCCAGGTCGTTAGAAGCGGTTTCCAGGTCAAGATTCACATCCCCAAATGTGCTGGTTAAATTCGTTAATATCAAATGAGAGAATTCATCACACCAGTCAGAGTTATTCTTAAATTAAATCTTTATTCACCTAATAATAAGGGAGCAGGTCATTACAACATACACATATAAAGAGATTCAATTGAGTGCTTTACGATAATGATGGCTGGTCAACCCACGGGACAAAAGTACAAAGGTCTTTCTTAGCCAAGATGCACCCCTTTCAACCTACATGACGACTAATAGATGTATAGAACGGGTCACAAGGTTTAGATTTGTATGAAAGATACTTATAATTCTCAGCAGACAGTAGCTGCTGTAAAAACAGTACGCTTTGTGTAGAGACCAGGGTCTGGCCCTGGGGTCATCTCTCCCTGGTACCATATAGAACAGAAACATTAACTCATGCTCTGGAATACTGTCTCTTTAGGTTAGATCACCCAGAAGACATTGTAAATCTCCTGTAAATGTTATCTCCCAGAGGCCCATCCTCAGTAGAACACACAGACACAATAGTTCTAAGAACCCTCTATTCTGTTGCATAAAACAACCATTTGATCCAATAAAAGTATTATAACATAATGTTGCAGTTTTGCTCTCAGTGTCCACTGAAAGTTGACTAGTAACAACAACTGGGACAAAAAAGTCACCCACCATGAGACCCACTAAATCAGGTGTAACACATACTGACTAACGAGGTGACACCAATCAGTGCGCCCTACGTGCTAACGAGCTAAAGTCCAACCTCAAAACATAAATGGAAAAACCAAAGACTGTAACACCTTAAAAGAATGCTCACCACCAACAAGAAAACAACTTCCATTTCACATTATAATCAACTACAATGCTTTACTTTCATCACTATAAACATGGTGTCTACTGGCTGTCAACAATTAAAAACAAGAAAACAACTTCCATTTCACATTATAATCAACTACAATGCTTTACTTTCATCACTATAAACATGGTGTCTACTGGCTGTCAACAATTAAAAACAAGAAAACAACTTCCATTTCACATTATAATCAACTACAATGCTTTACTTTCATCACTATAAACATGGTGTCTACTGGCTGGCAACAATTAAAAACAAGAAAAAAAGTGTATTTTTTTCCCCTTCCTAAAACTCACTTGCTTCTAGAACTCTCGTCCCCTTGGAACATAACTCATCTCTAATACGGAAAGTCAAAATATTTTGTGATCCATGGACCGCACTGGCTAAACACAAATCTTTTTGACTGCCCAACCATGAGACAATCCGAAACTAAGTTGTCCTCACCATGGACACAAGCACCAAAAACGCTGTTGTTTTGACAAGTAGCAATAAATCACTGATATCGATTAGGGGTCACCCCGCTCCTCCGCTCTCTCCACTGGCTCCCAGTTGAAGCTCGCATCCGCTACAAGACCATGGTGCTTGCCTACGGAGCTGTGAGGGGAACGGCACCTCAGTACCTCCAGGCTCTGATCAGGCCCTACACCCAAACAAGGGCACTGCGTTCATCCACCTCTGGCCTGCTCGCCTCCCTACCACTGAGGAAGTACAGTTCCCGCTCAGCCCAGTCAAAACTGTTCGCTGCTCTGGCCCCCCAATGGTGGAACAAACTCCCTCACGACGCCAGGACAGCGGAGTCAATCACCACCTTCCGGAGACACCTGAAACCCCACCTCTTTAAGGAATACCTAGGATAGGATAAAGTAATCCTTCTCACCCCCCCTTAAAAGACCTAGATGCACTATTGTAAAGTGGCTGTTCCACTGGATGTCATAAGGTGAAAGCACCAATTTGTAAGTCGCTCTGGATAAGAGCGTCTGCTAAATGACTTAAATGTAAAATGTAATGTAAATGTCAGATTGTACTTGCTGTTGAAACTAACATCTAAAAACACATGGAAATGGGAGATATCTTTTAGCTCCCTGGTTAGAGGACAACCCACAGAAGACAGTCAGCTGACTGGGCCCTGTTTACATGTTGGAGTGATGCACTTATTTGTCATCACTCATCGATATCACGTTGAAATCCATTGTGCCGAGAGGAGGGAGATGAGGTTGCACATCCTGTTAAAACAGCTCAAAAACCACACGGAATCTGTGAATAATGTGTACATCACTGGTTAGCGGACAATTTGTAGAAAACAGCTCGCCACATTTCGAAGTATTGCATTTTGACTCAAGTGGGTCACCAATGTGGTAAGTGTAACAAATCTTTTTGTTAGTTACTTAGTCTCATAAATAGTACTCTTCCATTTCAGAGCCTGGATTTTCCCCTGAGGCTAATATCCATATCATGCTGAAATGAATTGAACAGGGGGCAAACATTTAGGGTTGTACATTGTGACATCATTAAAATACTCCTACTACACGGTTACAACATTCTACATTGTGACATCATTAAAATACTCCTACTACAATGTTACAACATTCTACATTGTGACATCATTAAAATACTCCTACTACAATGTTAAAACATTCTACATTGTGACATCATTAAAATACTCCTACTACAATGTTAAAACATTCTACATTGTGACATCATTAAAATACTCCTACTACACTGTTACAACATTCTACATTGTGACATCATTAAAATACTCCTACTACATTGTTAAAACATTCTACATTGTGACATCATGAAAATACTCCTACTACACTGTTAAAACATTCTACATTGTGACATCATTAAAATACTCCTACTACACTGTTACAACATTCTACATTGTGAAATCATATCATTGACATGTATGTATTTTCTGATGTTTGATCAGAGATCTTTTTTCAGAGTATCTCCGGTCACACTGATCATAGCTATGAGATTTCTCTCCTGTGTGTGTTCTCTGGTGTATCTTCAGAGAGCTAGATTGAACAAAACTCTTCCCACATACAGTACAGCTATAAGATCTCTCCTGTGTGTGCTCTCTGGTGTATCTTCAGAGAGCTAGATTGAACAAAACTCTTCCCACATACAGTACAGCTATAAGATCTCTCCTGTGTGTGCTCTCTGGTGTATCTTCAGAGAGCTAGATTGAACAAAACTCTTCCCACATACAGTACAGCTATAAGATCTCTCCTGTGTGTGCTCTCTGGTGTATCTTCAGAGAGCTAGATTGAACAAAACTCTTCCCACATACAGTACAGCTATAAGATCTCTCCTGTGTGTGCTCTCTGGTGTATCTTCAGAGAGCTAGATTGAACAAAACTCTTCCCACATACAGTACAGCTATAAGATCTCTCCTGTGTGTGCTCTCTGGTGTATCTTCAGAGAGCTAGATTGAACAAAACTCTTCCCACATACAGTACAGCTATAAGATCTCTCCTGTGTGTGCTCTCTGGTGTATCTTCAGAGAGCTAGATTGAACAAAACTCTTCCCACATACAGTACAGCTATAAGATCTCTCCTGTGTGTGCTCTCTGGTGTATCTTCAGAGAGCTAGATTGAACAAAACTCTTCCCACATACAGTACAGCTATAAGATCTCTCCTGTGTGTGCTCTCTGGTGTATCTTCAGAGAGCTAGATTGAACAAAACTCTTCCCACATACAGTACAGCTATAAGATCTCTCCTGTGTGTGCTCTCTGGTGTATCTTCAGAGAGCTAGATTGAACAAAACTCTTCCCACATTGAGTACAGCTTTAGAGTTTCTCTCCTGTGTGTGTTCTCTGGTGAAGAGTCAGAGCTCTTGATTGACCAAAACTCTTCCCACATTGAGTACAGCTTTAGAGTTTCTCTCCTGTGTGTGTTCTCTGGTGAAGAGTCAGAGCTCTTGATTGACCAAAACTCTTCCCACATTGACCACAGCTATAAGATTTCTCTCCTGTGTGTATTCTCTGGTGTGATATCAGGGTGCTTCTGTGAGTAAAACTCTTCCCACATTGATTACAGCTAAAAGGTTTCTCTCCTGTGTGTATTCTCTGGTGTAGAGTCAGAGCGCTTGATTGACCAAAACTCTTCCCACATTGACCACAGCTATATGGTTTCTCTCCTGTGTGAATTCTCTGGTGGTATATCAGGCTGGTTGACTGAGAAAAACTCCTCCCACATTGAACACAGCTATAAGGTTTCACTCCTGTGTGTGTTCTCTGGTGTGATATCAGGCTTTTTAGCTGAGTAAAATTCTTCCCACATTGATCACAGAAATGAGGTTTCTCTCCTGTGTGTATTCTCTGGTGAAGAGTCAGATTGCTCAAAAAAGCAAAATTCTTCCCACATTCATCACAGCTATACGGTTTCTCTCCTGTGTGTATTCTCTGGTGTGATATCAGGGTGCTTTTGTGAGTAAAACTCTTCCCACACTGATTACAGCTAAAAGGTTTCTCTCCTGTGTGTATTCTCTGGTGTAGAGTCAGAGCGCTTGATTGACCAAAACTCTTCCCACATTGACCACAGCTATATGGTTTCTCTCCTGTGTGAATTCTTTGGTGTGATATCAGGCTGGTTGGTTGACCAAAACTCTTCCCACATTGAACACAGCTATAAGGTTTCTCTCCTGTGTGTGTTCTCTGGTGTGATGTCAGCTGGCCAGATGTCCTCCATCTCTTCCCACATTGACCACAGCTATAGGGTTTCTCTCCTGTGTGTATTCTCTGGTGTAGAGTCAGAGTGCAAGATGCACCAAAACTCTCCCCACATTGACCACAGCTATAAGATTTATCTCCTGTGTGTGTTCTCTGATGAATTGTAATGCCTGATGAGGTGAATCTCTTCCCACGGTCAGAGGAGCAATGAGTTATTTTCCCTGTGGATATCTGCAGGTGTTTATTAAGGTGTTCTGATCTGGAGAAACTCTTCTCTGCCTCGTCAGCGTCATGAGGTTGTTGAGGCTCCCCAGAGGATCCACGATAGTCCCGTCTCTCTCCTGTGTGGATTCTTTCTCTGGAGAGACTCTTCTCTGCCTCGTCAGCGTCATGAGGTTGTTGAGGCTCCCCAGAGGATCCACGATAGTCCCGTCTCTCTCCTGTGTGGATTCTTTCTCTGGAGAGACTCTTCTCTGCCTCGTCAGCGTCATGAGGTTGTTGAGGCTCCCCAGAGGATCCACGATAGTCCCGTCTCTCTCCTGTGTGGATTCTTTCTCTGGAGAGACTCTTCTCTGCCTCTTCAGCGTCATGAGGTTGTTGAGGCTCCCCAGAGGATCCACGATAGTCCCGTCTCTCTCCTGTGTGGATTCTTTCTCTGGAGAGACTCTTCTCTGCCTCGTCAGCGTCATGAGGTTGTTGAGGCTCCCCAGAGGATCCAAGATAGTCCCGTCTCTCTCCTGTGTGGATTCTTTCTCTGGAGAGACTCTTCTCTGTCTCTTCAGCGTCATGAGGTTGTTGAGGCTCCCCAGAGGATCCACCATAGTCCCGTCTCTCTCCTGTGTGGATTCTTTCTCTGGAGAGACTCTTCTCTGCCTCGTCAGCGTCATGAGGTTGTTGAGGCTCCCCAGAGGATCCACGATAGTCCCGTCTCTCTCCTGTGTGGATTCTTTCTCTGGAGAGACTCTTCTCTGTCTCTTCAGCGTCATGAGGTTGTTGAGGCTCCCCAGAGGATCCACGATAGTCCCGTCTCTCTCCTGTGTGGATTCTTTCTCTGGAGAGACTCTTCTCTGTCTCGTCAGCGTCATGAGGTTGTTGAGGCTCCCCAGAGGATCCACGATAGTCCCGTCTCTCTCCTGTGTGGATTCTTTCTCTGGAGAGACTCTTCTCTGTCTCTTCAGCGTCATGAGGTTGTTGAGGCTCCCCAGAGGATCCACGATAGTCCCGTCTCTCTCCTGTGTGGATTCTTTCTCTGGAGAGACTCTTCTCTGCCTCTTCAGCGTCATGAGGTTGTTGAGGCTCCCAGAGGATCCACGATAGTCCCGTCTCTCTCCTGTGTGGATTCTTTCTCTGGAGAGACTCTTCTCTGCCTCTTCAGCGTCATGAGGTTGTTGAGGCTCCCCAGAGGATCCACGATAGTCCCGTCTCTCTCCTGTGTGGATTCTTTCTCTGGAGAGACTCTTCTCTGTCTCTTCAGCGTCATGAGGTTGTTGAGGCTCCCCAGAGGATCCACGATAGTCCCGTCTCTCTCCTGTGTGGATTCTTTCTCTGGAGAGACTCTTCTCTGTCTCTTCAGCGTCATGAGGTTGTTGAGGCTCCCCAGAGGATCCACGATAGTCCCGACGTCTCTCTCCTGTGTGAACAACAAAGTCAGACAGATGATTAAAGGCCCACAACAGCGGTAATCCACTGTAAAAGGTGATGCCAACAGCATAGCCATGATGTTGAACAACAATTCATGTCTGTAATGAATGTTAAAATGATTTGACAGTTGTCTTAAAATGAGCAAGAAGTCATATTTTGTCTTGTTTTCACATTAGTAGTAACATCTAAGATTGTAGACTATAAATAAGTCATGTTGTTGAAACTGTAAGCAGTCAGAAGCCAGAAGACTTTTGGTCTCCAATATAGGCCCCTTTCTGTGTTGTATCCAATATAGGCCCCTTTCTGTGTTGTATCCAATATAGGCCCCTTTCTGTGTTGTATCCAATATAGGCCCCTTTCTGTGTTGTATCCAATATAGGCCCCTTTCTGTGTTGTATCCAATATAGGCCCCTTTCTGTGTTGTATTCAATATAGGCCCCTTTCTGTGTTGTATTCAATATAGGCCCCTTTCTGTGTTGTATCCAATATAGGCCCCTTTCTGTGTTGTATTCAATATAGGCCCCTTTCTGTGTTGTATTCAATATAGGCCCCTTTCTGTGTTGTATCCAATATAGGCCCCTTTCTGTGTTGTATCCAATATAGGCCCCTTTCTGTGTTGTATCCAATATAGGCCCCTTTCTGTGTTGTATCCAATATAGGCCCCTTTCTGTGTTGTATCCAATATAGGACCCTTTCTGTGTTGTATCCAATATAGGCCCCTTTCTGTGTTGTATCCAATATAGGCCCCTTTCTGTGTTGTATCCAATATAGGCCCCTTTCTGTGTTGTATCCAATATAGGACCCTTTCTGTGTTGTATCCAATATAGGACCCTTTCTGTGTTGTATCCAATATAGGCCCCTTTCTGTGTTGTATCCAATATAGGACCCTTTCTGTGTTGTATCCAATATAGGCCCCTTTCTGTGTTGTATCCAATATAGGCCCCTTTCTGTGTTGTATCCAATATAGGACCCTTTCTGTGTTGTATCCAATATAGGCCCCTTTCTGTGTTGTATCCAATATAGGACCCTTTCTGTGTTGTATCCAATATAGGCCCCTTTCTGTGTTGTATTCAATATAGGCCCCTTTCTGTGTTGTATCCAATATAGGCCCCTTTCTGTGTTGTATCCAATATAGGACCCTTTCTGTGTTGTATCCAATATAGGCCCCTTTCTGTGTTGTATCCAATATAGGACCCTTTCTGTGTTGTATCCAATATAGGCCCCTTTCTGTGTTGTATTCAATATAGGCCCCTTTCTGTGTTGTATCCAATATAGGACCCTTTCTGTGTTGTATCCAATATAGGCCCCTTTCTGTGTTGCTAAAATTGCGGAATGAGGGGCGATGCACAAACAATCTGGTTGTAGAAACTCCTCCCTGCTAATGAGGAAACCGCTAGTTATGGATGTAGTATATCTGCTAATGAGGAAACCGCTAGTTATGGATGTAGTATATCTGGTAATGAGGAAACCACTAGTTATGGATGTAGTATATCTGGTAATGAGGAAACCGCTAGTTATGGATGTAGTATATCTGGTAATGAGAAAACCGATAGTTATGGATGTAGTATATCTGGTAATGAGGAAACCACTAGTTATGGATGTAGTATATCTGGTAATGAGGAAACTGCTAGTTATGGATGTAGTATGTCTGGTAATGAGGAAACCACTAGTTATGGATGTAGTATATCTGGTAATGAGGAAACCGCTAGTTATGGATGTAGTATGTCTGGTAATGAGGAAACCACTAGTTATGGATGTAGTATATCTGGTAATGAGGAAACCACTAGTTATGGATGTAGTATATCTGGTAATGAGGAAACCACTAGTTATGGATGTAGTATATCTGGTAATGAGGAAACCACTAGTTATGGATGTAGTATATCTGCTAATGAGGAAACCGCTAGTTATGGATGTAGTATATCTGGTAATGAGGAAACCACTAGTTATGGATGTAGTATGTCTGGTAATGAGGAAACCACTAGTTATGGATGTAGTATATCTGGTAATTGAGGAAACCGCTAGTTATGGATGTAGTATATCTGGTAATTGAGGAAACCGCTAGTTATTGATGTAGTATATCTGGTAATGAGGAAACCACTAGTTATGGATGTAGTATATCTGGTAATGAGGAAACCGCTAGTTATGGATGTAGTATGTCTGGTAATTGAGGAAACCACTAGTTATGGATGTAGTATATCTGGTAATGAGGAAACCACTAGTTATGGATGTAGTATATCTGGTAATGAGGAAACCACTAGTTATGGATGTAGTATGTCTGGTAATGAGGAAACCACTAGTTATGGATTTGGTATGTCTGGTAATGAGGAAACCACTAGTTATGGATGTAGTATATCTGGTAATGAGGAAACCACTAGTTATTGATATATATCTGCCTGGAGCAAAAATGGTGAGCAAAGATTTGAGTTTTTCCACAATGTATTCTGAATGTGAATGGGGGAAAACTCAGGGGAGTAACCTCCATGTCCAGGTTGCTTATGAGAGCATTTCACTCTACTTTGGATTATAATTATAAGGCTCGTTTGAATGTCCTGCTTAATATAATGTTTGTGTCGTCATCGCAAATCAAAACCGATTTGTACTTAAAAAACACTTCAACCAGTAAAATGCTCTTTGTCTAGCTTTTCCATCAGCCTGACAATGAGGGTTTGTTCACGATTTGCCAAATACACCTGTAATGAACGAAGAAGCACTTTGGTTGTTGTTGCATGACACACATAGTGTACTCTAGGACCCATAACAATAACATAGACCTACCGTAGGACCCATAACTTCAACTAACAACAACATAGACCTACTGTAGGACCCATAACAATAACATAGACCTACCGTAGGACCCATAACTTCAACTAACAACAACATAGACCTACTGTAGGACCCAAAACAATAACAGAACTACTGTAGGACCCATAACATTGACCTACTGTAGGACCCATAAAAACAACATAGACCTACTGTAGGACCCATAAAAACAACATAGACCTACTGTAGGACCCATAACTTCACCTAACAACAACATGGACCTATTGTAGGACCCATAACTTCACCTAACAACAACATAGACCTACTGTAGGACCCATAACTTCACCTAACACCAACATAGACCTACTGCAGGACCCATAACTTCACCTAACAACAACATAGACCTACTGTAGGACCCATAACTTCACCTAACAACAACATAGACCTACTGTAGGACCCATAACAATAACAGGACTACTGTAGGACCCATAACTTCACCTAACAACAACATAGACCTACTGTAGGACCCATAACAATAACATAGACCTACTGTAGGACCCATAACTTCACCTAACAACATGGACCTACTGTAGGACCCATAACTTAACCTAACAACAACATAGACCTACTGTAGGACCCATAACAATAACATAGACCTACTGTAGGACCCATAACTTCACCTAACAACAACAACATAGACCTACTGTAGGACCCATAACAATAACATAGACCTACCGTAGGACCCATAACAACAACATAGACCTACTGTAGGACCCATAACTTCACCTAACATAGATCTACTGTAGGACCCATAACTTCACCTAACAACATAGATCTACTGTAGGACCCATAACTTCACCTAACAACATAGACCTACTGTAGGACCCATAACTTCACCTAACAACATAGATCTACTGTAGGACCCATAACTTCACCTAACAATAACATAGACCTACCGTAGGACCCATAACTTCACCTAACAACAACAACATAGACCTACTGTAGGACCCAAAACAATAACAGACCTACTGTAGGACCCATAACTTCACCTAACAACAACATAGACCTACTGTAGGACCCATAACTTCACCTAACAACAACATAGATCTATTGTAGGACCCAGAACTTCACCTAACAACAACATAGACCTACCGTAGGACCCATAACTTCACCTAACAACAACATAGACCTACTGTAGGACCCATAACAATAACATAGACCTACCGTAGGACCCATAACTTCACCTAACAATAACATAGACCTACTGTAGGACCCATAACTTCACCTAACAACATGGACCTACTGTAGGACCCATAACTTAACCTAACAACATAGACCTACTGTAGGACCCATAACAACAACATAGACCTACTGTAGGACCCATAACAATAACATAGACTTACTGTAGGACCCATAACTTAACCTAACAACAACATAGACCTACTGTAGGACCCATAACAATAACATAGACCTACTGTAGGACCCATAACTTAACCTAACAACAACAACATAGACCTACTGTAGGACCCATAACAATAACATAGACCTACCGTAGGACCCATAACAATAACATAGACCTACTGTAGGACCCATAACTTCACCTAACAACATAGATCTACTGTAGGACCCATAACTTCACCTAACAACAACATAGACCTATTGTAGGACCCATAACTTCACCTAACAACAACATAGACCTACTGTAGGACCCATAACTTCACCTAACAACAACATAGACCTACTGTAGGACCCAAACCAATAACAGACCTACCGTAGGACCCATAACAATAACATAGACCTACTCTAGGACCCATAACAATAACATAGACCTACTGTAGGACCCATAACTTCACCTAACAACAACATAGACCTACTGTAGGACCCATAACAATAACAGGACTACTGTAGGACCCATAACTTCACCTAACAACAACATAGACCTACTGTAGGACCCATAACAATAACATAGACCTACTGTAGGACCCATAACTTCACCTAACAACATGGACCTACTGTAGGACCCATAACTTAACCTAACAACAACATAGACCTACTGTAGGACCCATAACAATAACATAGACCTACTGTAGGACCCATAACTTCACCTAACAACAACAACATAGACCTACTGTAGGACTCATAACAATAACATAGACCTACCGTAGGACCCATAACAATAACATAGACCTACTGTAGGACCCATAACTTCACCTAACAACAACATAGACCTACTGTAGGACCCATAACTTCACCTAACAACATAGATCTACTGTAGGACCCATAACTTCACCTAACAACATAGATCTACTGTAGGACCCATAACTTCACCTAACAACATAGACCTACTGTAGGACCCATAACTTCACCTAACAACATAGACCTACTGTAGGACCCATAACTTCACCTAACAACATAGATCTACTGTAGGACCCATAACTTCACCTAACAATAACATAGAGCTACCGTAGGACCCATAACTTCACCTAACAACAACAACATAGACCTACTGTAGGACCCAAAACAATAACAGACCTACTGTAGGACCCATAACTTCACCTAACAACAACATAGACCTACTGTAGGACCCATAACTTCACCTAACAACAACATAGACCTACTGTAGGACCCATAACTTCACCTAACAACAACATAGACCTATTGTAGGACCCATAACTTCACCTAACAACAACATAGACCTACCGTAGGACCCATAACTTCACCTAACAACAACATAGACCTACTGTAGGACCCATAACTTCACCTAACAACAACATAGATCTATTGTAGGACCCAGAACTTCACCTAACAACAACATAGACCTACCGTAGGACCCATAACTTCACCTAACAACAACATAGACCTACTGTAGGACCCATAACAATAACATAGACCTACTGTAGGACCCATAACTTCACCTAACAACATGGACCTACTGTAGGACCCATAACTTAACCTAACAACAACATAGACCTACTGTAGGACCCATAACAACAACATAGACCTACTGTAGGACCCATAACAATAACATAGACTTACTGTAGGACCCATAACTTAACCTAACAACAACATAGACCTACTGTAGGACCCATAACAATAACATAGACCTACCGTAGGACCCATAACAATAACATAGACCTACTGTAGGACCCATAACTTCACCTAACAACATAGATCTACTGTAGGACCCATAACTTCACCTAACAACAACATAGACCTATTGTAGGACCCATAACTTCACCTAACAACAACATAGACCTACTGTAGGACCCATAACTTCACCTAACAACAACATAGACCTACTGTAGGACCCAAACCAATAACAGACCTACTGTAGGACCCATAACTTCACCTAACAACAACATAGACCTACCGTAGGACCCATAACTTCACCTAACAACAACATAGACCGACAGAAAGGTGCCTATATTGAAAAATAATTTAGTATTTCAGGTGAAACATGGAAACTAAAATGTCTTTGTCGTGACATTTCATAACCTGATCACCAGATAATTTTGTGAATAATCCCACTAGGCTACTCTGTAATGTGTTGTCATTCTAAATGTCCTGAATAAAGGAAAATATCTGTGTGTGTTGTATAATAGCCTGTCCATCAAGGAACAGTTCTCTACACATTATGAGCAAAGTATCTCTGTGTGCAAACAGACTAACGAGAGCCTACAGTAAATCAAGCAGACTACCACGTGGAGCACAGATGATGTGCAAGTAGATATTATGGTGTGCAAAAGAGCAAAAAAATAAATCATTAAAAACATGGGGATGAGGTAGGCAGTTGGATGGGCTTTTTACAGATGGGCTGTGTACAGCTGCAGTGATTGGGAAGCTGCTCAGATTGCTGATGTTTAAAGTTAGTGAGGGAGATATAAGTCTTCAACTTCAGAGATTTTCGCAATTCGTTCCAGTGATTGCCAGCAAAGAACTGGAAGGAAAGGCGGCCAAAGGAGGTGTTGGCTTTGGAGATGACCAGTGAGATATATCTGCTGGAGAGCGTGCTACGGGTGGGTGTTGCTATGGGTTTGGCGACGAATATTTAGCGAGGGCCAGCCGACAAGAGCATACAGGTCGCAGTGGTGGGTGGTACAGTGGAGAGAACAAGTATTTGATACACTGCCGATTTTGCAGGTTCTTTTACTTACAAAGCATGTAAAGGTCTGTAATTTTTTATCATAGGTACACTTCAACTCTGAGAGACGGAATCTAAAACAAAAATCCAGAAAATCACATTGTATGATTATTAAGTAATTAATTTGCATTTTATTGCATGACATAAGTATTTGATCACCTACCAACCAGTAAGAATTCCGGCTCTCACAGACGTGTAGTTTTTCTTTAAGAAGCCCTCCTGTTCTCCACTCATTACCTGTATTAACTGCACCTGTTTGAACTCGTTACCTGTATAAAAGACACCTGTCCACACACTCAATCAAACAGACTCCAACCTCTCCACAATGGCCAAGACCAGAGAGCTGTGTAAGGGCATCAGGGGTAAATTTCTAGACCTGCACAAGGCTGGGATGGGCTACAGGACAATAGGCAAGCAGCTTGGTGAGAAGGCAACAACTGTTGCCGCAATTATTAGAAAATGGAAGAAGTTCAAGATGACGGTCAATCACCCTCGGTCGGAGGCTCCATGCAAGATCTCACCTAGTGGGGCATCAATGATCATGAGGAAGGTGAGGGATCAGCCCAGAACTACACGGCAGGACCTGGTCAATGACCTGAAGAGAGCTGGGACCACAGTCTCAAAGAAAACCATTAGTAACACACTACGCCGTCATGGATTACAATCCTGCAGCGCACGCAAGGTCCCCCTGCTCAAGCCAGTGCATGTCCAGGCCCGCCTGAAGTGTGCCAATGACCATCTGGATGATCCAGAGGAGGAATGGGAGAAGGTCATGTGGTCTGATGAGACAAAAATAGAGCTTTTTGGTCTAAACTCCATTTGCCGTGTTTGGAGGAAGAAGAAGGATGAGTACAACCCCAAGAACACCATCCCAACTGTGAAGCATGGAGGTGGAAACATCATTCTTTGGGGATGCTTTTCTGTAAAAGGGACAGGACGACTGCACCGTATTGAGGGGAGGATGGATGGGGCCATGTATCGTGAGATCTTTGCCAACAACCTCCTTCCCTCAGTAAGAGCACTGAAGATGGGTCGTGGCTGGGTCTTCCAGCATGACAACGACCCGAAACACACCGCCAGGGCAACTAAGGAGTGGCTCCGTAAGAAGCATCTCAAGGTCCTGGAGTGGCCTAGCCAGTCTCCGGACCTGAACCCAATAGAAAATCTTTGGAGGGAGCTGAAAGTCCATATGCCCAGTATATCCTCCTGTATGGAGGAGTGGGCCAAAATCTCTGCGGCAGTGAGTGAAAACCTGGTCAAGAACTACAGGAAACGTATGATCTCTGTAACTGCAAACAACGGTTTCTGAACCAAAAATTAAGTTCTGCTTTTCTGATGTGTCAATACTTACAGTGTTGCAATAAAATGCAAATGAATTAACTTACAAATCATACAATGTGATTTTCTGGATTTTTAGATTCCGTCTCTCACAGTTGAAGTGTACCTATGATAACAATGACAGACCTCTACATGCTTTGTAAGTAGGGAAAGCCTGCAATATCGGCAGTGTATCAAATACTTGTTCTCCCCACTGTATATGGGGCTTTAGTGACAAAATGGACGGCACTGTGGTAGACTGCATCCAGTTTGCTGAGTAGAGTGTTGGAGGCTATTTTGTAAATGACATCGCCGATCCGTTTTACGATGGTAGGTTTGACAGCATGAGTGGAGGAGGCTTTGTTGCGAAATAGGAAGCGGATATTAGATTTAATTTTGGATTGGAGATGTTTACTGTGAGTCTGGAAGGAGAGTTTACAGTCTAACCAGACACCTAGATATTTGTAGTTGTCCACCTATTCTAAGTCAGTACCGTCCAGAGTAGTGATGCTAGTCGGGTGGGCGGGTGCGGGCAGCGATCGGTTGAAGAGCATGCATTTAGTTTTACTTGCTTTTTAGAGCAGTTGGAGGCCACAGAAGGAGTGTTGTATGGCATTGAAGTTCATTTGGAGGTTTGTTAGTTTGTTAGTTGGTGAACCAGGCGAGTCAGTCATTTGAGAAACCAAGGCTGTTGAGTCTGCCGATTAAGAATACGGTGATTGAGTCGAAAGCCTTGGCCAGGTCGATGAAGACGGCTGCACAGTACTGTCTTTTATCGATGGCGGTTATGATATCGTTTAGTACCTCCCCAAATGCAGGTGTGATGTAAGCACACAACCAGAGAAGGATGGGAGAAACTCCCCAAATGCAGGTATGATGTAAGCACACAACCAGAGAAGGATGGGAGAAACTCCCCAAATGCAGGTGTGATGTAAGCACACAACCAGAGAAGGATGGGAGAAACTCCCCAAATGCAGGTGTGCCAAATAAATTTGCTAAATAAAAGGGAAAAAAATAATTGAATCAATTTTAGAATAATTTAGCTTTAAACAAAATGTGGAAAAAGTCAAGGGGTCATACTACTTTCCGAATGCACTGTATACAGCAACAGCTCCCCCATAAGCATTCCTATATTTTCTGTAGATCTTATATGCCTGTATTGCTACTGCTGTATAAAAGGAATTATCTCAGGGAGTTTCAGAGATGAACAGTACAGTGCATTCCAAATTCAATAGACAGGCAAGTAAACAAAAAATGTTTTCAAATGAAAACTATTCCAGAAAATGTCAAAGCGTATATAACGCCCGTCCAAGAGACTGTCGACGAATCGCGTTCAGATTGTCATGCTGTGACACGCAGTTCCTAAGCTAATTCTCACGAATTCCCTTTTTAAAGTCAGGGTACGAGTCGAGAAACAGGCCTATTAACCTTGAAAGTACGTAATGTCACGATTGCAAAGCTACACGATATTACAGAGAACAAGTTCATTATCTCACATCTCTGAAAATATTTGTAATGTTGTGCTTCTTGTTCACAGAGGGTAATTCATGCCAATGTTCTTTTCGTTAAGCTGTTAATACGAATCGAAAGGAGTTTCCAATATCCTCATTTCTTAAAGTATTTCTGGTGATAGCAAGTCATAGTGATACACAAGCTAGGTCTATTTGAAACATTACCATGGCAGCGTTTACCAGCCACCAGGTTCAGAATTTTAAAACCACATGAAAATGATTTAAAACACAATTATATTTTTACCCAAAGTTAAGATGTAAATTATTCAAACTGAACATAATTAATGCTGGTTATTATTTTAGGCTATTTTAGTTTTGGAGTAGTTTTCAAACAACCAGTGAGTAGTAGCAGTGCACAAAAGAGAGGGGGGTGGGGGGGGGGGGGGTCAATGTAAATTATCCGGTGGTGATTTTATGAATTGTTCAGCATCTTATGGCTTGGGGATAGAAGCTGTTCAGCATGTTATGGCTTGGGGGTAGAAGCTGTTAAGGAGTCTTATGGCTTGGGGCTAGAAGCTGTTCAGCAGTCTTATGGCTTGGGGGTAGAAGCTGTTCAGCATCTTATGGCTTGGGGGTAGAAGCTGTTCAGCATCTTATGGCTTGGGGCTAGAAGCTGTTCAGCATGTTATGGCTTGGGGGTAGAAGCTGTTAAGGAGTCTTATGGCTTGGGGGTAGAAGCTGTTCAGCATGTTATGGCTTGGGGATAGAAGCTGTTCAGCAGTCTTATGGCTTGGGGCTAGAAGCTGTTCAGCATCTTATGGCTTGGGGCTAGAAGCTGTTCAGCATCTTATGGCTTGGGGCTAGAAGCTGTTCAGCAGTCTTATGGCTTGGGGGTAGAAGCTGTTCAGCATCTTATGACTTGGGGGTAGAAGCTGTTCAGCATGTTATGGCTTGGGGGTAGAAGCTGTTAAGGAGTCTTATGGCTTGGGGGTAGAAGCTGTTCAGCATGTTATGGCTTGGGGGTAGAAGCTGTTCAGCATGTTATGGCTTGGGGGTAGAAGCTGTTAAGGAGTCTTATGGCTTGGGGGTAGAAGCTGTTCAGCATCTTATGGCTTGGGGGTAGAAGCTGTTCAGCATGTTATGGCTTGGGGGTAGAAGCTGTTCAGCATGTTATGGCTTGGGGGTAGAAGCTGTTCAGCAGTCTTATGGCTTGGGGGTAGAAGTTGTTAAGGAGTCTTATGGCTTGGGGATAGAAGCTGTTCAGCAGTCTTATGGCTTGGGGCTAGAAGCTGTTCAGCATGTTATGGCTTGGGGGTAGAAGCTGTTCAGCAGTGTTATGGCTTGGGGCTAGAAGCTGTTCAGCATGTTATGGCTTGGGGGTAGAAGCTGTTAAGGAGTCTTATGGCTTGGGGCTAGAAGCTGATCAGCATGTTATGGCTTGGGGGTAGAAGCTGTTAAGGAGTCTTATGGCTTGGGGGTAGAAGCTGTTCAGCATGTTATGGCTTGGGGGTAGAAGCTGTTAAGGAGTCTTATGGCTTGGGGATAGAAGCTGTTCAGCAGTCTTATGGCTTGGGGCTAGAAGCTGTTCAGCAGTCTTATGGCTTGGGGCTAGAAGCTGTTCAGCATCTTATGGCTTGGGGGTAGAAGCTGTTCAGCATCTTATGGCTTGGGGGTAGAAGCTGTTCAGCAGTCTTATGGCTTGGGGGTAGAAGCTGTTCAGCAGTTTTATGGCTTGGGGCTAGAAGCTGTTCAGCATCTTATGACATGGGGGTAGAAGCTGTTCAGCAGTCTTATGGCTTGGGGCTAGAAGCTGTTCAGCATCTTATGGCTTGGGGGTAGAAGCTGTTCAGCAGTCTAATGGCTTGGGGGTAGAAGCTGTTCAGCAGTCTTATGGCTTGGGGGTAGAAGCTGTTCAGCATCTTATGACTTGGGGGTAGAAGCTGTTAAGGAGTCTTATGGCTTGGGGGTAGAAGCTGTTCAGCATGTTATGGCTTGGGGGTAGAAGCTGTTAAGGAGTCTTATGGCTTGGGGATAGAAGCTGTTCAGCAGTCTTATGGCTTGGGGCTAGAAGCTGTTCAGCAGTCTTATGGTTTGAGGGTAGAAGCTGTTCAGCATCTTATGGCTTGGGGGTAGAAGCTGTTCAGCATCTTATGGCTTGGGGGTAGAAGCTGTTCAGCATGTTATGGCTTGGGGGTAGAAGCTGTTCAGCAGTCTTATGGCTTGGGGGTAGAAGCTGTTAAGGAGTCTTATGGCTTGGGGGTAGAAGCTGTTAAGGAGTCTTATGGCTTGGGGATAGAAGCTGTTCAGCAGTCTTATGGCTTGGGGCTAGAAGCTGTTCAGCAGTCTTATGGCTTGGGGGTAGAAGCTGTTAAGGAGTCTTATGGCTTGGGGCTAGAAGCTGTTCAGCATCTTATGACTTGGGGGTAGAAGCTGTTCAGCAGTCTTATGGCTTGGGGGTAGAAGCTGTTCAGCAGTTTTATGGCTTGGGGCTAGAAGCTGTTCAGCATCTTATGGCTTGGGGGTAGAAGCTGTTCAGCAGTCTTATGGCTTGGGGCTAGAAGCTGTTCAGCATCTTATGGCTTGGGGGTAGAAGCTGTTCAGCAGTCTAATGGCTTGGGGGTAGAAGCTGTTCAGCAGTCTAATGGCTTGGGGGTAGAAGCTGTTCAGCAGTCTAATGGCTTGGGGGTAGAAGCTGTTCAGCAGTCTAATGGCTTGGGGGTAGAAGCTGTTCAGCAGTCTAATGGCTTGGGGGTAGAGGCTGTTCAGCAGTCTAATGGCTTGGGGGTAGAAGCTGTTCAGCAGTCTAATGGCTTGGGGGTAGAGGCTGTTCAGCAGTCTAATGGCTTGGGGGTAGAAGCTGTTCAGCATCTTATGGCTTGGGGGTAGAAGCTGTTCAGCATCTTATGACTTGGGGGTAGAAGCTGTTCAGCATCTAATGGCTTAGGGGTAGAAGCTGTTCAGCATCTTATGGCTTGGGGGTAGAAGCTGTTGAGGAGTCTTATGGCTTGGGGCTAGAAGCTGTTCAGCATGTTATGGCTTGGGGGTAGAAGCTGTTAAGGAGTCTTATGGCTTGGGGGTAGAAGCTGTTCAGCATGTTATGGCTTGGGGATAGAAGCTGTTCAGCAGTCTTATGGCTTGGGGCTAGAAGCTGTTCAGCATCTTATGGCTTGGGGCTAGAAGCTGTTCAGCAGTCTTATGGCTTGGGGGTAGAAGCTGTTCAGCATCTTATGGCTTGGGGGTAGAAGCTGTTCAGCAGTCTTATGGCTTGGGGGTAGAAGCTGTTCAGCATCTTATGACTTGGGGGTAGAAGCTGTTCAGCATGTTATGGCTTGGGGGTAGAAGCTGTTAAGGAGTCTTATGGCTTGGGGGTAGAAGCTGTTCAGCATGTTATGGCTTGGGGGTAGAAGCTGTTCAGCATGTTATGGCTTGGGGGTAGAAGCTGTTAAGGAGTCTTATGGCTTGGGGGTAGAAGCTGTTCAGCATCTTATGGCTTGGGGGTAGAAACTGTTCAGCATGTTATGGCTTGGGGGTAGAAGCTGTTCAGCATGTTATGGCTTGGGGGTAGAAGCTGTTCAGCAGTCTTATGGCTTGGGGGTAGAAGCTGTTAAGGAGTCTTATGGCTTGGGGATAGAAGCTGTTCAGCAGTCTTATGGCTAGAAGCTGTTCAGCATGTTATGGCTTGGGGGTAGAAGCTGTTCAGCAGTCTTATGGCTTGGGGCTAGAAGCTGTTCAGCGTGTTATGGCTTGGGGGTAGAAGCTGTTAAGGAGTCTTATGGCTTGGGGCTAGAAGCTGATCAGCATGTTATGGCTTGGGGGTAGAAGCTGTTAAGGAGTCTTATGGCTTGGGGGTAGAAGCTGTTCAGCATGTTATGGCTTGGGGGTAGAAGCTGTTAAGGAGTCTTATGGCTTGGGGATAGAAGCTGTTCAGCAGTCTTATGGCTTGGGGCTAGAAGCTGTTCAGCAGTCTTATGGCTTGGGGGTAGAAGCTGTTCAGCATCTTATGGCTTGGGGGTAGAAGCTGTTCAGCATCTTATGACTTGGGGGTAGAAGCTGTTCAGCATCTAATGGCTTAGGGGTAGAAGCTGTTCAGCATCTTATGGCTTGGGGGTAGAAGCTGTTGAGGAGTCTTATGGCTTGGGGCTAGAAGCTGTTCAGCATGTTATGGCTTGGGGGTAGAAGCTGTTAAGGAGTCTTATGGCTTGGGGGTAGAAGCTGTTCAGCATGTTATGGCTTGGGGATAGAAGCTGTTCAGCAGTCTTATGGCTTGGGGCTAGAAGCTGTTCAGCATCTTATGGCTTGGGGCTAGAAGCTGTTCAGCAGTCTTATGGCTTGGGGGTAGAAGCTGTTCAGCATCTTATGGCTTGGGGGTAGAAGCTGTTCAGCAGTCTTATGGCTTGGGGGTAGAAGCTGTTCAGCATCTTATGACTTGGGGGTAGAAGCTGTTCAGCATGTTATGGCTTGGGGTAGAAGCTGTTAAGGAGTCTTATGGCTTGGGGGTAGAAGCTGTTCAGCATGTTATGGCTTGGGGGTAGAAGCTGTTCAGCATGTTATGGCTTGGGGGTAGAAGCTGTTAAGGAGTCTTATGGCTTGGGGGTAGAAGCTGTTCAGCATCTTATGGCTTGGGGGTAGAAACTGTTCAGCATGTTATGGCTTGGGGGTAGAAGCTGTTCAGCATGTTATGGCTTGGGGGTAGAAGCTGTTCAGCAGTCTTATGGCTTGGGGGTAGAAGCTGTTAAGGAGTCTTATGGCTTGGGGATAGAAGCTGTTCAGCAGTCTTATGGCTTGGGGCTAGAAGCTGTTCAGCATGTTATGGCTTGGGGGTAGAAGCTGTTCAGCAGTCTTATGGCTTGGGGCTAGAAGCTGTTCAGCGTGTTATGGCTTGGGGGTAGAAGCTGTTAAGGAGTCTTATGGCTTGGGGCTAGAAGCTGATCAGCATGTTATGGCTTGGGGGTAGAAGCTGTTAAGGAGTCTTATGGCTTGGGGGTAGAAGCTGTTCAGCATGTTATGGCTTGGGGGTAGAAGCTGTTAAGGAGTCTTATGGCTTGGGGATAGAAGCTGTTCAGCAGTCTTATGGCTTGGGGCTAGAAGCTGTTCAGCAGTCTTATGGCTTGGGGGTAGAAGCTGTTCAGCATCTTATGGCTTGGGGGTAGAAGCTGTTCAGCATCTTATGGCTTGGGTGGTAGAAGCTGTTCAGCATGTTATGGCTTGGGGGTAGAAGCTGTTCAGCAGTCTTATGGCTTGGGGGTAGAAGCTGTTAAGGAGTCTTATGGCTTGGGGGTAGAAGCTGTTAAGGAGTCTTATGGCTTGGGGATAGAAGCTGTTCAGCAGTCTTATGGCTTGGGGCTAGAAGCTGTTCAGCAGTCTTATGGCTTGGGGGTAGAAGCTGTTAAGGAGTCTTATGGCTTGGGGCTAGAAGCTGTTCAGCATCTTATGACTTGGGGGTAGAAGCTGTTCAGCAGTCTTATTGCTTGGGGGTAGAAGCTGTTCAGCAGTTTTATGGCTTGGGGCTAGAAGCTGTTCAGCATCTTATGACTTGGGGGTAGAAGCTGTTCAGCAGTCTTATGGCTTGGGGCTAGAAGCTGTTCAGCATCTTATGGCTTGGGGGTAGAAGCTGTTCAGCAGTCTAATGGCTTGGGGGTAGAAGCTGTTCAGCAGTCTAATGGCTTGGGGGTAGAAGCTGTTCAGCAGTCTAATGGCTTGGGGGTAGAAGCTGTTCAGCATCTTATGGTTTGGGGGTAGAAGCTGTTCAGCATCTTATGACTTGGGGGTAGAAGCTGTTCAGCATCTAATGGCTTAGGGGTAGAAGCTGTTCAGCATCTTATGGCTTGGGGGTAGAAGCTGTTCAGCATCTTATGGCTTGGGGGTAGAAGCTGTTAAGGAGTCTTATGGCTTGGGGGTAGAAGCTGTTCACCATCTTATGGCTTGGGGGTAGAAGCTGTTGAGGAATCTTATGGCTTGGGGGTAGAAGCTGTTCAGCATCTTATGGCTTGGGGGTAGAAGCTGTTAAGGAGTCTTATGGCTTGGGGGTAGAAGCTGTTCAGCATCTCATGGCTTGGGGGTAGAAGCTGTTAAGGAGTCTTATGGCTTGGGGGTAGAAGCTGTTGAGGAGTCTTATGGCTTGGGGGTAGAAGCTGTTCAGCATCTTATGGCTTGGGGGTAGAAGCTGTTCAGCATCTTATGACTTGGGGGTAGAAGCTGTTCAGCAGTCTTATGGCTTGGGGGTAGAAGCTGTTGAGGAGTCTTATGGCTTGGGGGTAGAAGCTGTTCAGCATCTTATGGCTTGGGGGTAGAAGCTGTTGAGGAGTCTTATGGCTTGGGGGGTAGAAGTTGTTCAGCATCTTATGGCTTGGGGGTAGAAGCTGTTCAGCAGTCTTATGGTTTGGGGGTAGAAGCTGTTCAGCATCTTATGGCTTGGGGGTAGAAGCTGTTAATGAGTCTTATGGCTTGGGGGTAGAAGCTGTTCAGCATCTTATGGCTTGGGGGTAGAAGCTGTTGAGGAGTGTTATGGCTTGTGGGTAGAAGCTGTTCAGCATCTTATGGCTTGGGGGTAGAAGCTGTTAAGGAGTCTTATGGCTTGGGGGTAGAAGCTGTTCAGCATCTTATGGCTTGGGGGTAGAAGTTGTTCAGCAGTCTTATGGCTTGGGGGTAGAAGCTGTTCAGCATCTTATGACTTGGGGGTAGAAGCTGTTCAGCAGTCTTATGGTTTGGGGGTAGAAGCTGTTCAGCATCTTATGGCTTGGGGGGTAGAAGCTGTTAAGGAGTCTTATGGCTTGGGGGTAGAAGCTGTTCAGCATCTTATGGCTTGGGGGTAGAAGCTGTTGAGGAGTCTTATGGCTTGGGGGTAGAAGCTGTTCAGCATCTTATGGCTTGGGGGTAGAAGCTGTTAAGGAGTCTTATGGCTTGGGGGTAGAAGCTGTTCAGCATCTCATGGCTTGGGGGTAGAAGCTGTTAAGGAGTCTTATGGCTTGGGGGTAGAAGCTGTTAAGGAGTCTTATGGCTTGGGGGTAGAAGCTGTTGAGGAGTCTTATGGCTTGGGGGTAGAAGCTGTTCAGCATCTTATGGCTTGGGGGTAGAAGCTGTTCAGCATCTTATGACTTGGGGGTAGAAGCTGTTCAGCATCTTATGGCTTGGGGGGTAGAAGTTGTTCAGCAGTCTTATGGCTTGGGGGTAGAAGCTGTTCAGCATCTTATGACTTGGGGGTAGAAGCTGTTCAGCATCTTATGGCTTGGGGGTAGAAGCTGTTCAGCAGTCTAATGGCTTGGGGGTAGAAGCTGTTAAGGAGTGAAATTATTTGATGTGATATGAAAGTATCATGTGAAATTATTTGATGTGATATGAAAGTATCATGTGAAATTACAGCAATTTATGTTTGTAGAAACGTATTGCAAATTGATTGATTATCGATTCACATTTAGATGGAATATGTGACGACTGCCAGAGCCAGTCTCCCTCTATTGACGACTGCCAGAGCCAGTCTCCCTCTAGTGACGGCTGCCAGAGCCAGTCTCCCTCTAGTGACGGCTGCCAGAGCCAGTCTCCCTCTAGTGACGGCTGCCAGAGCCAGTCTCCCTCTAGTGACGGCTGCCAGAGCCAGTCTCCCTCTAGTGACGGCTGCCAGAGCCAGTCTCCCTCTAGTGACGACTGCCAGAGCCAGTCTCCCTCTAGTGACGGCTGACAGAGCCAGTCTCCCTCTAGTGACGGCTGCCAGAGCCAGTCTCCCTCTAGTGACGGCTGCCAGAGCCAGTCTCCCTCTAGTGACGGCTGCCAGAGCCAGTCTCCCTCTAGTGACGGCTGACAGAGCCAGTCTCCCTCTAGTGACGGCTGACAGAGCCAGTCTCCCTCTAGTGACGGCTGCCAGAGCCAGTCTCCCTCTAGTGACGGCTGCCAGAGCCAGTCTCCCTCTAGTGACGGCTGCCAGAGCCAGTCTCCCTCTAGTGACGGCTGACAGAGCCAGTCTCCCTCTAGTGACGGCTGCCAGAGCCAGTCTCCCTCTAGTGACGGCTGCCAGAGCCAGTCTCCCTCTAGTGACGGCTGCCAGAGCCAGTCTCCCTCTAGTGACGGCTGACAGAGCCAGTCTCCCTCTAGTGACGGCTGACAGAGCCAGTCTCCCTCTAGTGACGGCTGCCAGAGCCAGTCTACCTCTAGTGACGGCTGACAGAGCCAGTCTCCCTCTAGTGACGGCTGCCAGAGCCAGTCTCCCTCTAGTGACGGCTGCCAGAGCCAGTCTCCCTCTAGTGACGGCTGCCAGAGCCAGTCTCCCTCTAGTGACGGCTGCCAGAGCCAGTCTCCCTCTAGTGACGGCTGCCAGAGCCAGTCTCCCTCTAGTGACGGCTGCCAGAGCCAGTCTACCTCTAGTGACGGCTGCCAGAGCCAGTCTCCCTCTAGTGACGGCTGCCAGAGCCAGTCTACCTCTAGTGACGGCTGACAGAGCCAGTCTCCCTCTATTGACGACTGCCAGAGCCAGTCTCCCTCTAGTGACGGCTGCCAGAGCCAGTCTCCCTCTAGTGACGGCTGCCAGAGCCAGTCTCCCTCTAGTGACGGCTGCCAGAGCCAGTCTCCCTCTAGTGACGGCTGCCAGAGCCAGTCTCCCTCTAGTGACGGCTGCCAGAGCCAGTCTCCCTCTAGTGACGGCTGCCAGAGCCAGTCTCCCTCTAGTGACGACTGCCAGAGCCAGTCTCCCTCTAGTGACGGCTGCCAGAGCCAGTCTCCCTCTAGTGACGGCTGCCAGAGCCAGTCTCCCTCTAGTGACGGCTGCCAGAGCCAGTCTCCCTCTAGTGACGGCTGACAGAGCCAGTCTCCCTCTAGTGACGGCTGCCAGAGCCAGTCTCCCTCTAGTGACGGCTGCCAGAGCCAGTCTACCTCTAGTGACGGCTGACAGAGCCAGTCTCCCTCTAGTGACGGCTGCCAGAGCCAGTCTCCCTCTAGTGACGGCTGCCAGAGCCAGTCTCCCTCTAGTCTCTCCTCTAGTGACGGCTGCCAGAGCCAGTCTCCCTCTAGTGACGGCTGCCAGAGCCAGTCTCCCTCTAGTGACGGCTGCCAGAGCCAGTCTCCCTCTAGTGACGGCTGACAGAGCCAGTCTCCCTCTAGTGACGGCTGACAGAGCCAGTCTCCCTCTAGTGACGGCTGACAGAGCCAGTCTCCCTCTAGTGACGGCTGACAGAGCCAGTCTCCCTCTGAGCCAGTCTCCCTCTAGTGACGGCTGACAGAGCCAGTCTCCCTCTAGTGACGGCTGCCAGAGCCAGTCTCCCTCTAGTGACGGCTGACAGAGCCAGTCTCCCTCTAGTGACGGCTGACAGAGCCAGTCTCCCTCTAGTGACGGCTGACAGAGCCAGTCTCCCTCTAGTGACGGCTGCCAGAGCCAGTCTCCCTCTAGTGACGGCTGCCAGAGCCAGTCTCCCTCTAGTGACGGCTGCCAGAGCCAGTCTCCCTCTAGTGACGGCTGCCAGAGCCAGTCTCCCTCTAGTGACGGCTGCCAGAGCCAGTCTCCCTCTAGTGACGGCTGCCAGAGCCAGTCTCCCTCTAGTGACGGCTGCCAGAGCCAGTCTCCCTCTAGTGACGGCTGACAGAGCCAGTCTCCCTCTAGTGACGGCTGCCAGAGCCAGTCTCCCTCTAGTGACGGCTGCCAGAGCCAGTCTCCCTCTAGTGACGGCTGCCAGAGCTCCCTCTAGTGAGTCTCCCCTCTAGTGACGGCTGCCAGAGCCAGTCTCCCTCTAGTGACGGCTGCCAGAGCCAGTCTCCCTCTAGTGACTGACAGAGCCAGTCTCCCTCTGAGTGACCAGTCTCCCTCTAGTGACGGCTGCCAGAGCCAGTCTCCCTCTAGTGACGGCTGCCAGAGCCAGTCTCCCTCTAGTGACGGCTGCCAGAGCCAGTCTCCCTCTAGTGACGGCTGCCAGAGCCAGTCTCCCTCTAGTGACGGCTGCCAGAGCAGAGCCAGTCTCCCTCTAGTGACGGCTGCCAGAGCCAGTCTCCCTCTAGTGACGGCTGCCAGAGCCAGTCTCCCTCTAGTGACGGCTGCCAGAGCCAGTCTCCCTCTAGTGACGGCTGCCAGAGCCAGTCTCCCTCTAGTGACGGCTGCCAGAGCCAGTCTCCCTCTAGTGACGGCTGCCAGAGCCAGTCTACCTCTAGTGACGGCTGACAGAGCCAGTCTCCCTCTAGTGACGGCTGACAGAGCCAGTCTCCCTCTAGTGACGGCTGCCAGAGCCAGTCTCCCTCTAGTGACGGCTGACAGAGCCAGTCTCCCTCTAGTGACGGCTGCCAGAGCCAGTCTCCCTCTAGTGACGGCTGCCAGAGCCAGTCTCCCTCTAGTGACGGCTGCCAGAGCCAGTCTCCCTCTAGTGACGGCTGCCAGAGCCAGTCTCCCTCTAGTGACGGCTGCCAGAGCCAGTCTCCCTCTAGTGACGGCTGCCAGAGCCAGTCTCCCTCTAGTGACGGCTGCCAGAGCCAGTCTCCCTCTAGTGACGGCTGCCAGAGCCAGTCTCCCTCTAGTGACGGCTGCCAGAGCCAGTCTCCCTCTAGTGACGGCTGCCAGAGCCAGTCTCCCTCTAGTGACGGCTGCCAGAGCCAGTCTCCCTCTAGTGACGGCTGCCAGAGCCAGTCTCCCTCTAGTGACGGCTGACAGAGCCAGTCTCCCTCTAGTGACGGCTGCCAGAGCCAGTCTACCTCTAGTGACGACTGCCAGAGCCAGTCTCCCTCTAGTGACGGCTGCCAGAGCCAGTCTACCTCTAGTGACGGCTGACAGAGCCAGTCTCCCTCTAGTGACGGCTGACAGAGCCAGTCTCCCTCTAGTGACGGCTGCCAGAGCCAGTCTACCTCTAGTGACGGCTGACAAAGCCAGTCTCCCTCTAGTGACGGCTGACAGAGCCAGTCTCCCTCTAGTGACGGCTGCCAGAGCCAGTCTCCCTCTAGTGACGGCTGACAGAGCCAGTCTCCCTCTAGTGACGGCTGACAGAGCCAGTCTCCCTCTAGTGACGGCTGACAGAGCCAGTCTCCCTCTAGTGACGGCTGCCAGAGCCAGTCTCCCTCTAGTGACGGCTGCCAGAGCCAGTCTCCCTCTAGTGACGGCTGCCAGAGCCAGTCTCCCTCTAGTGACGGCTGCCAGAGCCAGTCTCCCTCTAGTGACGGCTGCCAGAGCCAGTCTCCCTCTAGTGACGGCTGCCAGAGCCAGTCTCCCTCTAGTGACGGCTGCCAGAGCCAGTCTCCCTCTAGTGACGGCTGCCAGAGCCAGTCTCCCTCTAGTGACGGCTGCCAGAGCCAGTCTCCCTCTAGTGACGGCTGCCAGAGCCAGTCTCCCTCTAGTGACGGCTGCCAGAGCCAGTCTCCCTCTAGTGACGGCTGCCAGAGCCAGTCTCCCTCTAGTGACGGCTGCCAGAGCCAGTCTCCCTCTAGTGACGGCTGCCAGAGCCAGTCTCCCTCTAGTGACGGCTGCCAGAGCCAGTCTCCCTCTAGTGACGGCTGCCAGAGCCAGTCTCCCTCTAGTGACGGCTGCCAGAGCCAGTCTCCCTCTAGTGACGGCTGCCAGAGCCAGTCTCCCTCTAGTGACGGCTGCCAGAGCCAGTCTCCCTCTAGTGACGGCTGCCAGAGCCAGTCTCCCTCTAGTGACGGCTGCCAGAGCCAGTCTTCCTCTGAAAGAAACAGTCCTTGGACCTTGAGGAGTAACGGGGGCAGCAATCACATGTTGAAAGAATAACAAAGCGAACCCCGTTTCGGTAAAAAGGGATGGGGCTGGAGAAATGCAACCCTCCATGATATCAACATTATAGTTTTAACCATGTTTTGAGGATATACAGTGTTTGTTTATATTTACTGACAAACATTGGAGTAAAAGAAAGCTTATATTTTGGGTTCTGATGGGGTACGACAGTTGAACTAAGCTCATGAGGCATTTATAAGTGAATTCTTCAAGAAACAATGGGTACATATCATTAATGTATAAGTCCCAAAATGGATGTAACAACTGCTGATTGCCCCTTTAAGACTACACATTGGGCTAATCTAATAGGAGATATTGAGGACTACAGTAGTTCATGCATTGTCATTGGATGCATTTGATCAATTGTTGGCCCACTCTTGATGTTCTACACGTTACAGTGCAGCTTCAGCCATTCCTACAGAACAACATTAAAGTGTAGAACCCCTTTACTGCATATTGGTTCAACGACTGCAGAGACGGTACTTACTGGTGTTAAACAGATCTCCAACCTCCTCTTCTTCCTCCAATGTGACAGTCATCTCCTCCTCTTTCACTCCAAAAACTGCATCCTCCTCTTTCTCCTCTTCTTTTACTGTAACATCCTCCTCCTCTTTCATTCTGAACGAGTCTTCCTCTTCTTTCACTGAAACGTCTTTCTCTTCTTCTTTCACAGTAACAGCCTCACCCTCTACTTGTTTTTGTATTGTAACAGCTTCCTCTTCCTTCTCCTCTTTGATGAGAGCTTCTTTATCAGGAGGAGAGTAGCTTGGTGAACTCATGGTCGGAGATGTTAGCTAGCTAGCATTAGCGACTAGCCTAGTTCTAAGCTAACTTAGCAAACCAGCTAGCTGATAAACAACGTAAATATATAATTAAGTGGGTCATCAAGTACATACGACAGAAGTGTGTTTAATACACAGCGCGAATATACACCAAAACAGTGTAAAGAGCGTGAATGTTGTAGCTATGTTTGCTAGAAAGCTACCGAGGTGTCTGACTAGCTGTTGTTGTTGAAGGAGCGTCCCGTCCACTAGATTATACGTCACACTAGCAGCGTCGCCGGAACCTAAACGACGCACATCGCCATCTGATGACTGGAGTGGGCAACGCAGTTGAGGAACCAAAAGTTTATTTTTCATTTATTAAATAAAAGTTTAATATTAAATTAAGTCGTTGAAAAAGAAGCATGTGTTGATTGATTTGTGTTTAATGAGTGAGAATTTAAAACAAACTTTACATCCAGTACACATTTGCATTGAACCATACTTCTGACATGGATAATTTTGACCCCAGAGGCATATCTTTTATCATAGCCAAAAATGTGATTTATTCAATTCTTCCAATTTTTCATGACTTTGTCAATCAACTTGTTCTTAATAAATCTAAATCATGGTTTAGTGTTTCTGTATCAAAATGGACATTTAACAAATTCAAATCCTTTGGAGTAATGTTGACCCCAATCTACAGACAATACCCCATAAAGACAAACCGAAAACAGGTTTTTAGAGATTTTATAAATGTATTTACTTAGGTATTCAGAACCTTTGCTATGAACCTCGAAATTGAAACTCGATGCATCCTGATTCCATTGATCATCCTTGAGATGTTTCTACAACTTGATTAGAGTCCAATTGTGGTAAATTCAATTGATTGGACATGATTTGGAAAGGCACAGACCTGTCTATATAAGGTCCCACAGTTTAGAGTGCATGTCAGAGCAAAAACCAAGCCATGAGGTCAAAGGAATTGTCCATAGAGCTCTGAGAAAGGACTGTGTCGAGGCACAGATCTGGGGAAAGGTACCAAAAAAATGTTTTCAGCATTGAAGGTCCCCAAGAACACAGTGGCCTCCATCATTCTTAAAAGGAAGAAGATTGGAACCACCAAGACTCTTCCTAGAGCTGGACGCCCGGCCAAACTGAGAAATCTGGGGAGAAGGGCCTTGGTCAGGGAGGTGAACAAGAACCCGATGTTCACTCTGAAAGAGCTCCAGAGTTCCTCTGTGGAGATGGGAGAACCTTCCAGAAGGACAACCATCTCTGCAGCAGTCCACCAATCAGGCCTTAATGTAGCAATGATTAAATTGTCCAAATGTATTTCAATGGACAATTCAGTGAACTGTTCTGTGAAAGGTGTCGGCTAGAGATGACATGCAGGAGCTTGTAGGGATTTGTAGTCTTGCATGTCGTCTACTTTGATGCTAATTAGCATTTTAGAATCCAAGAGTAAAGAGACACACAAATATTGATACAATTATTTGTATTTATTATGTATCCCCATTAGTTCCTGCCAAGGCAGCAGCTACTCTTCCTGGGGTTTATTATGGATCCCCATCAGTTCCTGCAAAGGCAGCAGCTACTCTTCCTGGGGTTTATTATGGATCCCCATTAGTTCCTGCCAAGGCAGCAGCTACTCTTCCTGGGGTTTATTATGGATCCCCGTTAGTTCCTGCCAAGGCAACAGCTACTCTTCCTGGGGTTTATTACGGATCCCCATCAGTTCCTGCCAAGGCAGCAGCTACTCTTCCTGGGGTTTATTATGGATCCCCATTAGTTCCTGCCAAGGCAGCAGCTACTCTTCCTGGGGTTTATTATGGATCCCTATTAGTTCCTGCCAAGGCAGCAGCTACTCTTCCTGGGGTTTATTATGGATCTCCATTAGTTCCTGTCAAGTAAGGTCAGGGAGTATAAATGACGGGAATGGAATTATCCCTTTAAACATGTACTGTACTGGAATTATTAATCTACACATGTACTGTAATGGAATTATTAATCTAGACATGTACTGTATTGGAATTATCCCTCTAGACATGTACTGTACTGGAGTTATTAATCTACACATGTACTGTAATGGAATTATCCCTCTAGACATGTACTGTACTGGAATTATCCCTCTACACATGTACTGTACTGGAATTATCCCTCTACACATGTACTGTACTGGAATTATCCCTCTACACATGTACTGTACTGGAATTATCCCTCTAGACATGTACTGTACTGGAATTATTAATCTACACATGTACTGTAATGGAATTATTAATCTACACATGTACTGTACTGGAATTATCCCTCTACACATGTACTGTACTGGAATTATCCCTCTAGACATGTACTGTACTGGAATTATTAATCTACACATGTACTGTACTGGAATTATCCCTCTACACATGTACTGTACTGGAATTATCCCTCTAAACATGTACTGTACTGGAATTATCCCTCTACAGCCTTTACACATGGACTATGGGAGGCACACAGTACTACATAGAGCCATGACTACATGGAACTCTATTCCACAGTACTACATAGAGACATGACTACATGGAACTCTATTCCACAGTACTACATAGAGCCATGACTACATGGAACTCTATTCCACAGTACTACATAGAGACATGACTACATGGAACTCTATTCCACAGTACTACATAGAGCCATGACTACATGGAACTCTATTCCACAGTACTACATAGAGACATGACTACATGGAACTCTATTCCACAGTACTACATAGAGCCATGACTACATGTAACTCTATTCCACAGTACTACATAGAGACATGACTACATGGAACTCTATTCCACAGTACTACATAGAGCCATGACTACATGGAACTATTCCACAGTACTACATAGAGCCATGACTACATGGAACTCTATTCCACAGTACTACATAGAGCCATGACTACATGGAACTCTATTCCACAGTACTACATAGAGCCATGACTACATGGAACTCTATTCCACAGTACTACATAGAGCCATGACTACATGGAACTCTATTCCACAGTATTACATAGAGCCATGACTACATGGAACTCTATTCCACAGTACTACATAGAGCCATGACTACATGGAACTCTATTCCACAGTACTACATAGAGCCATGACTACATGGAACTCTATTCCACAGTACTACATAGAGCCATGACTACATGGAACTCTATTCCACAGTACTACATAGAGCCATGACTACATGGAACTCTATTCCACAGTACTACATAGAGACATGACTACATGGAACTCTATTCCACAGTACTACATAGAGCCATGACTACATGGAACTCTATCCCACAGTACTACATAGAGACATGACTACATGGAACTCTATTCCACAGTACTACATAGAGCCATGACTACATGGAACTCTATTCCACAGTACTACATAGAGCCATGACTACATGGAACTCTATTCCACAGTACTACATAGAGCCATGACTACATGGAACTCTATTCCACAGTACTACATAGAGCCATGACTACATGGAACTCTATTCCACAGTACTACATAGAGCCATGACTACATGGAACTCTATTCCACAGTACTACATAGAGACATGACTACATGGAACTCTATTCCACAGTACTACATAGAGCCATGACTACATGGAACTCTATCCCACAGTACTACATAGAGACATGACTACATGGAACTCTATTCCACAGTACTACATAGAGCCATGACTACATGGAACTCTATTCCACAGTACTACATAGAGCCATGACTACATGGAACTCTATTCCACAGTACTACATAGAGCCATGACTACATGGAACTCTATTCCACAGTACTACATAGAGCCATGACTACATGGAACTCTATTCCACCTTATTACATAGAGCCATGACTACATGGAACTCTATTCCACAGTACTACATAGAGCCATGACTACATGGAACTCTATTCCACAGTACTACATAGAGACATGACTACATGGAACTCTATTCCACAGTACTACATAGAGCCATGACTACATGGAACTCTATTCCACAGTACTACATAGAGCCATGACTACATGGAACTCTATTCCACAGTACTACATAGAGCCATGACTAGATGGAACTCTATTCCACAGTACTACATAGAGCCATGACTACATGGAACTCTATTCCACAGTACTACATAGAGCCATGACTACATGGAACTCTATTCCACAGTACTACATAGAGCCATGACTACATGGAACTCTATTCCACAGTACTACATAGAGCCATGACTACATGGAACTCTATTCCACAGTACTACACAGAGCCATGACTACATGGAACTCTATTCCACAGTACTACATAGAGCCATGACTACATGGAACTCTATTCCACAGTACTACACAGAGCCATGACTACATGGAACTCTATTCCACAGTACTACATAGAGCCATGACTAGATGGAACTCTATTCCACAGTACTACATAGAGCCATGACTACATGGAACTCTATTCCACATCAAGTAACTGATGCCAGCAGTGAAATTAGATTTAAAAAACACCTTATGGAACAGCAGAGTTTGTCTGTCCAGTGTATGTTCTTTGGCCCATCTTAATCTTTTCTTTTTTTGGCCAGTCTGAGAAATGTATTTTTCTTTGCAACTCTGCCTAGAAGGCCAGTATCCCGGAGTCGCCTCTTCACTGTTGACGTTGAGACTGGTGTTTTGCAGGTACTATTTAATGAAGCTGCCAGTTGAGGACTATTGAGGCGTATGTTTCTCAAACTAGACACTCTTATGTACTTGTCCTCTTACTCAGTTGTGCACCGGGGCCTCCCACTCCTCTTTCTATTCTGGTTAGGGCCAGTTTACGCTCTTCTGTGAAGGGAGTAGTACACCGCGTTGTACGAGATCTTCAGTTTCTTGGCAATTTCTCGCATGGAATAGCCTTCATTTCTCAGAACAAGAATAGACTGACGAGTTTCAGAAGAAAGTCATTTGTTTCTGGCCATTTTGAGCCTGTAATCGAACCCACAAATATTGATTCTCCAGATACTCAACTAGTCTAAAGAAGGACAGTTTTATTGCTTCTTTTATCAGAACAACAGTTTTCAGCTGTGCCAACATAATTGCAAAATAGTTTTCTAATGATCAATTCGCCTTTTAAAATGATAAACTTGGATTAGCGAACACAACGTACCATTGGAACACAGGAGGGATTAGCGAACACAACGTACCATTGGAACACAGGAGGGATTAGCGAACACAACGTACCATTGGAACACAGGAGGGATTAGCGAACACAACGTACCATTGGAACACAGGAGGGATTAGCGAACACAACGTACCATTGGAACACAGGAGGGATTAGCGAACACAACGTGCCATTGGAACACAGGAGGGATTAGCGAACACAACGTGCCATTGGAACACAGGAGGGATTAGCGAACACAACGTACCATTGGAACACAGGAGGGATTAGCGAACACAACGTACCATTGGAACACAGGAGGGATTAGCGAACACAACGTGCCATTGGAACACAGGAGGGATTAGCGAACACAACGTGCCATTGGAACACAAGAGGGATTAGCGAACACAACATGCCATTGGAACACAGGAGGGATTAGCGAACACAACGTACCATTGGAACACAGGAGGGATTAGCGAACACAACGTACCATTGGAACACAGGAGGGATTAGCGAACACAACGTGCCATTGGAACACAGGAGGGATTAGCGAACACAACGTGCCATTGGAACACAGGAGGGATTAGCGAACACAACGTGCCATTGGAACACAGGAGGGATTAGCGAACACAACGTGCCATTGGAACACAGGAGGGATTAGCGAACACAACGTACCATTGGAACACAGGAGGGATTAGCGAACACAACACAGGAGGGATTAGCGAACACAACGTGCCGTACCATTGGAACACAGGAGGGATTAGCGAACACAACGTACCATTGGAACACAGGAGGGATTAGCGAACACAACGTACCATTGGAACACAGGAGGGATTAGCGAACACAACGTACCATTGGAACACAGGAGGGATTAGCGAACACAACGTACCATTGGAACACAGGAGGGATTAGCGAACACAAACGTTACCATTGGAACACAGGAGGGATTAGCGAACACAACGTGCCATTGGAACACAGGAGGGATTAGCGAACACAACGTGCCATTGGAACACAGGAGGGATTAGCGAACACAACGTACCATTGGAACACAGGAGGGATTAGCGAACACAACGTGCCATTGGAACACAGGAGGGATTAGCGAACACAACGTGCCATTGGAACACAGGAGGGATTAGCGAACACAACGTGCCATTGGAACACAGGAGGGATTAGCGAACACAACGTCGGGGATTCAACTTGCAACCTTTCAGTGCTCATTAGTCTTTCAGCTGTTATTCTTTGTTTTTGATCCCCAGTGCTCTAACCACTAGGCTACGCTGCCGCCCAATGTCAGACATGGATGCAACACAATGGCTTCACAGGAAAAATACAATTAAACAGAAGTATTGAGGACAAAAAAAACTAAGAACAACAGCTGAAAGACTAATGAGCATTGCAAAGGAAATGCCATTGATTAAAATATTAACAATATGATGCTACATCCAACCCAAAATATAACTTGTGTTTTAGGAGGGGCTCTGAAAGACACTGGGGGCATCGACTGAAAATTGACTGGTAACAAAAACTGGGACCTAAAAGACACCCACCATGAGACCCAATAAATCTGCCCAAGAAGAGGCAAAGACAGGAAGCGAACCAAAAAGGTGTTGACTCTCCACATCTATCAAGACAACTGGAGCACTGGGCCAGACACTCTTAAATAGAACCTGGACCAGCTCAGGTGAAACACCTTCCCACTAACGAGATGGACAAGCCAGCACAGGTGTAACACATACTGACTAACAAGGTGACACCAATTAGTGTGCAGAAGACACATTTCAGTTGAACAACTGACAAGAAAACTTCCATTTCACATTATAATCAACTACAATGCTTTACTTTCATCACTATAAACATGGTGTCTACTGGCTGTCAACAATTAAAAACAAGAAAACAACTTCCATTTCACATTATAATCAACTACAATGCTTTACTTTCATCAATATAAACATGGTGTCTACTGGCTGTCAACAATTAAAAACAAGAAAACAACTTCCATTTCACATTATAATCAACTACAATGCTTTACTTTCATCACTATAAACATGGTGTCTACTGGCTGTCAACAATTAAAAACAATTTAAAAAACACCCATTTCTAAATAATAATAAACAATCATATCTTTTCTCTTTTTTCATTGAATAGAATCCTAAAACCCAACAAGCTTCTAGAACTCTCGTCCCCTTGGAAGGAACCCAAAAATGAACTCAAATCACATGCGCTGAATACAACAGTGAAATGCTTACTTTTCGACCCCCTCGCCAACAGTGAAATGCTTACTTTTCGACCCCCTCGCCAACAGTGAAATGCTTACTTTTCGACCCCCTCGCCAACAGTGCAGTTTCAACAAAATACAGAAATGAATAAGAGATAAAACTAATTTACGGAAAAACATGTCAAGATCAATTGTGATCCATGGTAACGCACTGGTTAAATGCAAAACACAAATCTTTTTGACTTCCCACCCCTTGAAACAATCAGCGACCAAGTTGTCCTTACCACAGACATGTCTGATTTCAAGAGGAAACTAATGAAATGTCCGTAGTAACTTTCCACCTCACTGCGGAGCTTCTCTCTCTTTTCAGGGTTCACTAGATAGTCATGTTGTTGGATCGGGGCCCAGTCCCCAATGTCATGTTCTAGTACATTTTGGTTGGCACATCTGAGAATGAACCCTGATATTCTAAAAGCAGGGCAACAGTGATGCATTTAAATGTAGGGGTCGCTAAACAAAGGAACGCAACACTTATTTGTCATAACTCATCGATATCACGTTGAAATCAATTGTGCCGAGAGGAGGGAGATGAGGTTGCACGTCCTGTTAAAACGAACAGCTCAAAAACTACACAGAATCTGGGAATAATGTGTACATCACTGGTTAGCGGATAACTTGAAGAAAACAAACAGCTAGCTACATTTTGAAGTGTTGCATTATGATTGAAGTGGGTCAACAACGTGGTAAGTGTAACACAGCTCTTTTTAAATCTCATAAATAGTACTCTTCCATTTCAGAGCCTGGATTTCCCCCCTGAGGCTAATATCCAGATCATGCTGAAATGAATAGAACAGGGGGCAAACATTTAGGCTTCTACATTGTGACATCATTAAAATACTCCTACTACAATGTTAAAACATTCTACATTGTGACATCATTAAAATACTCCTACTACAATGTTACAACATTCTACATTGTGACATCATTAAAATACTCCTACTACAATGTTACAACATTCTACATTGTGATATCATTAAAATACTCCTACTACAATGTTACAACATTCTACATTGTGACATCATTAAAATACTCCTACTACAATGTTAAAACATTCTACATTGTGACATTATTTCATTGATATCATGAAACAACTCCATGTATTTTCTGATGTCTAATCAGAGACCATTTATCATAGTATCTCTTCCCACATTGATTACAGCTATAAGATTTCTCTCCTGTGTGTGTTCTCTGGTGTATCTTTAGATAGCTAGATGTAGAGAAACTCTTCACACATTGATTACAGCTATGAGGTTTCTCTCCTGTGTGTGTTCTCTGGTGTTTTGTTAGACAGCTAGATCTTGAAAAACTCTTCCCACATTGAGTACAACTAAAAGGTTTCTCTCCTGTGTGTGTTCTCTGGTGTAAAGTCAGACATTGATATGCACCAAAACTCTTCCCACATTGATCACAGCTATATTGTTTATCTCCTTTGTGTGTTCTCTGGTGTATAGTTAGATTGCTAGATGTAGTATAACTCTTCCCACATTGATCACAGCTATAAGATTTCTCTCCTGTGTGAATTCGTTGATGCATTTTAAGGTCTGATGAAGAGTTGAATCTCTTCCCACAGTCAGAGCAGCAGTGAGATTCCCCTCCAATGTGTATTCTCAGGTGTTCTTTTAGTGAATTTGGTATTGAGAAATATAACCCACAATCAGAGCAGCAGTTAGATATCTTCCCGGTGGGTCTCTGCTGGTGTTTCTGGAGGAGTTCTGATCTGGAGAGACTCTTCTCTGCCTCTTCAGCATCATGAGGTTGTTGAGGCTCCCCAGAGGATCCACGATAGTCCCGTATCTCTCCTGTGTGAATGACAACGTCAGACAGATGATTAAAGGCCCAAAACATCAGAAATCCACTGTTTATCTTGAGGGAAAAGGTGATGCCCAGAGCGGTTGTGAAGTTGTACAACAATTGACGTGTTAAATTATTTGACAATTAAGACAGTCCAGATAGCAACAATAGTTATATTTAGTCTTGTTTTCACATTAGTAGTAACTAGAAATAAGTTATTCAAGTTGTTGAAATCCTAAGCAGTGTGCCAGACAACTTTTGGTCTCCAATACAGGCCCCTTTCTGTGTTTGCATAAATTGCATCACGAGGGCAATGCACACATCATTTGATTAACTCCTACATGCTAATGAGGAAACCGCTAGTTATTGATGTAGTATATCTGTTAATGAGGAAACCACTAGTTATGGATGTAGTATATCTGGTAATGAGGAAACCGCTAGTTATGGATGTAGTATATCTGGTAATGAGGAAACCACTAGTTATGGATGCTTATGCCAAACGATGCTTTTATCCAGGCTTCAACCGACTCCCGATTTACGGATGATATATTTTTAAATCTTATCTTCAGACAATACCTCATAATGACATCACAATACCTCATAATGACATCACAATACCTCATAATGACATCACAATACCCCATAATGACATCACAATACCTCATAAAAGCGAGAAAAAGGGTTTAGAAATGCTTGCATTTCTGTAGGACTTGTAACCCTCTAAGCCATGCCAGTAGGCTACAGTAGGTTGTAACTCTCTAGGCCATGCCAGCAGGCTACAGTAGGTTGTATCTCTCTAGGTCATGCCAGTAGGCTACAGTAGGTTGTATCTCTCTAGGCCATGCCAGCAGGCTACAGTAGGTTGTATCTCTCTAGGTCATGCCAGTAGGCTACAGTAGGTTGTATCTCTCTAGGCCATGCCAGTAGGTTACAGTAGGTTGTAACTCTAGGCCATGCCAGTAGGCTACAGTAGGTTGTATCTCTCTAGGTCATGCCAGTAGGTTACAGTAGGTTGTATCTCTCTAAGTCATGCCAGTAGGTTACAGTAGGTTGTAACTCTCTAGGCCATGCCAGTAGGCTACAGTAGGTTGTATCTCTCTAGTTCATGCCAGTAGGCTACAGTAGGTTGTATCTCTCTAGGCCATGCCAGTAGGCTACAGTAGGTTGTATCTCTCTAGGTCATGCCAGTAGGCTACAGTAGGTTGTATCTCTCTAGTTCATGCCAGTAGGCTACAGTAGGTTGTATCTCTCTAGGCCATGCCAGTAGGCTACAGTAGGTTGTATCTCTCTAGTTCATGCCAGTAGGCTACAGTGGGTTGTAAACACTCTAGTTCATGCCAGTAGGCTACAGTAGGTTGTATCTCTCTAGGCCATGCCAGTAGGTTAAATAGGTTGTAACTCTCTAGGCCATGCCAGTAGGCTACAGTAGGTTGTAACTCTCTAGGCCATGCCAGTAGGCTACAGTGGGTTGTATCTCTCTAGTTCATGCCAGTAGGCTACAGTAGGTTGTATCTCTCTAGTTCATGCCAGTAGGCTACAGTAGGTTGTAACACTCTAGTTCATGCCAGTAGGCTACAGTAGGTTGTATCTCTCTAGTTCATGCCAGTAGGTTACAGTAGGATGTAACTCTCTAGGCCATGCCAGTAGGCTACAGTAGGTTGTATCTCTCTAGTTCATGCCAGTAGGCTACAGTAGGTTGTATCTCTCTAGTTCATGCCAGTAGGCTACAGTAGGTTGTATCTCTCTAGTTCATGCCAGTAGGCTACAGTAGGTTGTATCTCTCTAGTTCATGCCAGTAGGCTACAGTAGGTTGTATCTCTCTAGGCCATGCCAGTAGGCTACAGTGGGTTGTAACACTCTAGTTCATGCCAGTAGGTTACAGTAGGTTGCATCTCTCTAGGCCATGCCAGTAGGCTACAGTAGGTTGTATCTCTCTAGGCCATGCCAGTAGGCTACAGTAGGTTGTAACTCTAGGCCATGCCAGTAGGCTACAGTGGGTTGTATCTCTCTAGGCCATGCCAGTAGGCTACAGTAGGTTGTATCTCTCTAGGCCATGCCAGTAGGCTACAGTGGGTTGTAACACTCTAGTTCATGCCAGTAGGCTACAGTAGGTTGTATCTCTCTAGGCCATGCCAGTAGGCTACAGTAGGTTGTATCTCTCTAGTTCATGCCAGTAGGTTACAGTAGGTTGTATCTCTCTAGGCCATGCCAGTAGGCTACAGTGGGTTGTAACACTCTAGTTCATGCCAGTAGGCTACAGTAGGTTGTATCTCTCTAGGTCATGCCAGTAGGCTACAGTAGGTTGTATCTCTCTAGTTCATGCCAGTAGGCTACAGTAGGTTGTATCTCTCTAGTTCATGCCAGTAGGCTACAGTAGGTTGTAACTCTCTAGGCCATGCCAGTAGGCTACAGTGGGTTGTATCTCTCTAGTTCATGCCAGTAGGCTACAGTAGGTTGTATCTCTCTAAGTCATACCAGCAGGTTAAATAGGTTGTAACTCTAGGCCATGCCAGTAGGCTACAGTAGGTTATAACTCTCTAGGTCATGCCAGTAGGCTACAGTAGGTTGTATCTCTCTAGGTCATGCCAGTAGGATACAGTAGGTTGTATCTCTCTAGTTCATGCCAGTAGGCTACAGTAGGTTGTATCTCTCTAGTTCATGCCAGTAGGCTACAGTAGGTTGTAACACTCTAGTTCATGCCAGTAGGCTACAGTGGGTTGTAACACTCTAGTTCATGCCAGTAGGCTACAGTAGGTTGTATCTCTCTAGGCCATGCCAGTAGGCTACAGTAGGTTGTATCTCTCTAGGTCATGCCAGTAGGCTACAGTGGGTTGTATCTCTCTAGGCCATGCCAGTAGGCTACAGTAGGTTGTATCTCTCTAGGTCATGCCAGTAGGTTACAGTAGGTTGTATCTCTCTAGGCCATGCCAGTAGGCTACAGTAGGTTGTATCTCTCTAGTTCATGCCAGTAGGCTACAGTAGGTTGTATCTCTCTAGTTCATGCCAGTAGGCTACAGTAGGTTGTATCTCTCTAGTTCATGCCAGTAGGCTACAGTAGGTTGTATCTCTCTAGGCCATGCCAGTAGGCTACAGTAGGTTGTATCTCTCTAGTTCATGCCAGTAGGCTACAGTAGGTTGTATCTCTCTAGGCCATGCCAGTAGGCTACAGTAGGTTGTATCTCTCTAGTTCATGCCAGTAGGCTACAGTAGGTTGTATCTCTCTAGTTCATGCCAGTAGGCTACAGTAGGTTGTATCTCTCTAGTTCATGCCAGTAGGCTACAGTAGGTTGTATCTCTCTAGTTCATGCCAGTAGGCTACAGTAGGTTGTAACTCTCTAGGCCATGCCAGTAGGCTACAGTGGGTTCTATCTCTCTAGTTCATGCCAGTAGGCTACAGTAGGTTGTATCTCTCTAAGTCATGCCAGCAGGTTAAATAGGTTGTAACTCTAGGCCATGCCAGTAGGCTACAGTAGGTTATAACTCTCTAGGTCATGCCAGTAGGCTACAGTAGGTTGTATCTCTCTAGGTCATGCCAGTAGGCTACAGTAGGTTGTATCTCTCTAGTTCATGCCAGTAAGCTACAGTAGGTTGTAACACTCTAGTTCATGCCAGTAGGCTACAGTGGGTTGTAACACTCTAGTTCATGCCAGTAGGCTACAGTAGGTTGTATCTCTCTAGGCCATGCCAGTAGGCTACAGTAGGTTGTATCTCTCTAGGTCATGCCAGTAGGCTACAGTGGGTTGTATCTCTCTAGGTCATGCCAGTAGGTTACAGTAGGTTGTATCTCGCTAGGCCATGCCAGTAGGCTACAGTAGGTTGTATCTCTCTAGTTCATGCCAGTAGGCTACAGTAGGTTGTATCTCTCTAGTTCATGCCAGTAGGCTACAGTAGGTTGTATCTCTCTAGTTCATGCCAGTAGGCTACAGTAGGTTGTATCTCTCTAGGCCATGCCAGTAGGCTACAGTAGGTTGTATCTCTCTAGTTCATGCCAGTAGGCTACAGTAGGTTGTATCTCTCTAGGCCATGCCAGTAGGCTACAGTAGGTTGTATCTCTCTAGTTCATGCCAGTAGGCTACAGTAGGTTGTATCTCTCTAGTTCATGCCAGTAGGCTACAGTAGGTTGTAACACTCTAGTTACATTTACATTACATTTACATTTAAGTCATTTAGCAGACGCTCTTATCCAGAGCGACTTACAAATTGGTGCTTTCACCTTATGACATCCAGTGGAACAGCCACTTTACAATAGTGCATCTAGGTTTTTAAGGGGGGGAGAAGGATTACTTTATCCTATCCTAGGTATTCCTTAAAGAGGTGGGGTTTCAGGTGTCTCCGGAAGGTGGTGATTGACTCCGCTGTCCTGGCGTCGTGAGGGAGTTTGTTCCACCATTGGGGGGCCAGAGCAGCGAACAGTTTTGACTGGGCTGAGCGGGAACTGTACTTCCTCAGTGGTAGGGAGGCGAGCAGGCCAGAGGTGGATGAACGCAGTGCCCTTGTTTGGGTGTAGGGCCTGATCAGAGCCTGGAGGTACTGAGGTGCCGTTCCCCTCACAGCTCCGTAGGCAAGCACCATGGTCTTGTAGCGGATGCGAGCTTCAACTGGAAGCCAGTGGAGAGAGCGGAGGAGCGGGGTGACGTGAGAGAACTTGGGAAGGTTGAACACCAGACGGGCTGCGGCGTTCTGGATGAGTTGTAGGGGTTTAATGGCACAGGCAGGGAGCCCAGCCAACAGCGAGTTGCAGTAATCCAGACGGGAGATGACAAGTGCCTGGATTAGGACCTGCGCCGCTTCCTGTGTGAGGCAGGGTCGTACTCTGCGGATGTTGTAGAGCATGAACCTACAGGAACGGGCCACCGCCTTGATGTTATTTGAGAACGACAGGGTGTTGTCCAGGATCACGCCGAGGTTCTTAGCGCTCTGGGACGAGGACACAATGGAGTTGTCAACCGTGATGGCGAGATCATGGAACGGGCAGTCCTTCCCGGGAGGTAGAGCAGCTCCGTCTTGCCGAGGTTCAGCTTGAGGTGATGATCCGTCATCCACACTGATATGTCTGCCAGACATGCAGAGATGCGATTCGCCACCTGGTCGTCAGAAGGGGGAAAGGAGAAGATTAATTGTGTGTCGTCTGCATAGCAATGATAGGAGAGACCATGTGAGGTTATGACAGAGCCAAGTGACTTGGTGTATAGCGAGAATAGGAGAGGGCCTAGAACAGAGCCCTGGGGACACCAGTGGTGAGAGCACGTGGTGAGGAGACGGATTCTCGCCACGCCACCTGGTAGGAGCGACCTGTCAGGTAGGACGCAATCCAAGCGTGGGCCGCGCCGGAGATGCCCAACTCGGAGAGGGTGGAGAGGAGGATCTGATGGTTCACAGTATCGAAGGCAGCCGATAGGTCTAGAAGGATGAGAGCAGAGGAGAGAGAGTTAGCATTAGCAGTGCGGAGCGCCTCCGTGATACAGAGAAGAGCAGTCTCAGTTGAATGACTAGTCTTGAAACCTGACTGATTTGGATCAAGAAGGTCATTCTGAGAGAGATAGCGGGAGAGCTGGCCAAGGACGGCACGTTCAAGAGTTTTGGAGAGAAAAGAAAGAAGGGATACTGGTCTGTAGTTGTTGACATCGGAGGGATCGAGTGTAGGTTTTTTCAGAAGGGGTGCAACTCTCGCTCTCTTGAAGACGGGAGGGACGTAGCCAGCGGTCAGGGATGAGTTGATGAGCGAGGTGAGGTAAGGGAGAAGGTCACCGGAGATGGTCTGGAGAAGAGAGGAGGGGATAGGGTCAAGCGGGCAGGTTGTTGGGCGGCCGGCCGTCACAAGACGCGAGATGTCATCTGGAGAGAGAGGGAGAAAGAGGTCAGAGCACAGGGTAGGGCAGTGTGAGCAGAACCAGCGGTGTCGTTTGACTTAGCAAACGAGGATCGGATGTCGTCGACCTTCTTTTCAAATTGGTTGACGAAGTCATCTGCAGAGAGGGAGGAGGGGGAGGGGGAGGAGGATTCAAGAGGGAGGAGAAGGTGGCAAAGAGCTTCCTAGGGTTAGAGGCAGATGCTTGGAATTTAGAGTGGTAGAAAGTGGCTTTAGCAGCAGAGACAGAGGAGGAAAATGTAGAGAGGAGGGAGTGAAAGGATGCCAGGTCCGCAGGGAGGCGAGTTTTCCTCCATTTCCGCTCGGCTGCCCGGAGCCCTGTTCTGTGAGCTCGCAATGAGTCGTCGAGCCACGGAGCGGGAGGGGAGGACCGAGCCGGCCTGGAGGATAGGGGACATAGAGAGTCAAAGGATGCAGAAAGGGAGGAGAGGAGGGTTGAGGAGGCAGAATCAGGAGATAGGTTGGAGAAGGTTTGAGCAGAGGGAAGAGATGATAGGATGGAAGAGGAGAGAGTAGCGGGGGAGAGAGAGCGAAGGTTGGGACGGCGCAATACCATCCGAGTAGGGGCAGTGTGGGAAGTGTTGGATGAGAGCGAGAGGGAAAAGGATACAAGGTAGTGGTCGGAGACTTGGAGGGGAGTTGCAATGAGGTTAGTGGAGGAACAGCATCTAGTAAAGATGAGGTCGAGCGTATTGCCTGCCTTGTGAGTAGGGGGGGAAGGTGAGAGGGTGAGGTCAAAAGAGGAGAGGAGTGGAAAGAAGGAGGCAGAGAGGAATGAGTCAAACGTGGGGAGGTTAAAGTCGCCCAGAACTGTGAGAGGTGAGCCGTCCTCAGGAAAGGAGCTTATCAAGGCATCAAGCTCATTGATGAACTCTCCGAGGGAACCTGGAGGGCGATAAATGATAAGGATGTTAAGCTTGAAAGGGCTGGTAACTGTGACAGCATGGAATTCAAAGGAGGCGATAGACAGATGGGTAAGGGGAGAAAGAGAGAATGACCACTTGGGAGAGATGAGGATCCCGGTGCCACCACCCCGCTGACCAGAAGCTCTCGGGGTGTGCGAGAGCACGTGGGCGGACGAAGAGAGAGCAGTAGGAGTAGCGGTGTTGTCTGTGGTGATCCATGTTTCCGTCAGAGCCAAGAAGTCGAGGGACTGGAGGGAGGCATAGGCTGAGATGAACTCTGCCTTGTTGGCCGCAGATCGGCAGTTCCAGAGGCTACCGGAGACCTGGAACTCCACGTGGGTCGTGCGCGCTGGGACCACCAGATTAGGGTGGCCGCGGCCATGCGGTGTGGAGCGTTTGTATGGTCTGTGCAGAGAGGAGAGAACAGGGATAGACAGACACATAGTTGACAGGCTAGAGAAGAGGCTACGCTAATGCAGAGGAGATTGGAATGACAAGTGGACTACACGTCTCGAATGTTCAGAAAGTTAAGCTTACGTAGCAAGAATCTAATTGACTAAAATGATTAAAATTATACAGTACTGCTGGGGTAGGCTAGCTGCGTTGTTGACACTACCCTAATCAAGTCGTACCGTTGAGTGTGAAGTTTCTACAATGCTGCTTTTCGGGAGCTAGCTGGCTAGCTAGCAGTGTTGGTTACGTTACGTTGCGTTAGGAGAACGACAATAGCTGGCTAGCTAATCTAGAAAATCGCTCTAGACTACACAATTATCTTTGAAACAAAGACGGCTATGTAGCTAGCAATGTAGCTAGCTACGATCAAACAAATCACACCGTTGGGACTGTAATGAAATGAAAGTGATACTACCTGTGGAGCGACGCGGAATGCGACCGGAATGCGAAAGTTCTATTCAGTAGACGTTGGCTGGCTATTGGCTAGCTAGGAGTGTCTCCTACGTTAAGGACGACAAAATAGCTGGCTAGCTAACCTCGGTGAATTAAGATAATCACTCTAAGACTACACACTCTAAACTACACAATTATCTTGGATACGAAGACAGCAAAGACAACTATGTAGCTAGCTAACACTACACTAATCAAGTCGTTCAGTTGAGTGTGATAGTTACTACAGTGCTACGGTAGACGGTGAACGTGTTGGGCAGATAGGAGACGACGAAATACGATAATTACGCAATTATCTTTGATACAACGACGACTATGTAGCTAGCTAAGAAGAAATTGCTAAGATTAGACAAATCAGACCGTTGTACTATAATGAAATGTAATGAAATGTAATGAAAAAGTTATACAACCTGCAGACCGAAGCGCGGGTTATAGTTCATGCCAGTAGGCTACAGTAGGTTGTATCTCTCGCTGTTGCCAACACACTGACTCAACTCCAGCCACTTTAATAATGGGAATTGATGGGAAATGATGTAAAATATATCACGAGCCACTTTAAACAATGCTACCTAATATAATGTTTACATACCCTACATTATTCATCTCATATGTATACGTATATACTGTACTCTATACTCATCTACTGCATCTTTATGTAATACATGTATCACTAGCCACTTTAACTATGCCACTTTGTTTACATACTCATCTCATATGTATATACTGTACTCAATACCATCTACTGTATCTTGCCTATGCCGCTCTGTACCATCACTCATTCATATATCCTTATGTACATATTCTTTATCCCCTTACACTTGTGTCTATAAGGTAGTAGTTTTGGAATTGTTAGTTAGATTACTTGTTGGTTATTACTGCATTGTCGGAACTAGAAGCACAAGCATTTCACTCCTCTCACATTAACATCTGCTAACCATGTGTATGTGACAAATAACATTTTTTTGATTGATTTGATTTAGCCAACCCAACTCTCACATGGCACTATTGGGGGCCCCGGTGTGTAGTAAAACATCACTACATGAAAATCACTACATGCCATGCCCCCCAGTCTGCAGTCAGCAGATAGACCCTTCTCAAATATATATGTTAAGTCACTTTGTGGAAACGGAATGGAAAAAACAAAGGGTAGCTTGTTTCCCAATACATGTATCACTAGCCACTTTAACTATGCCAGGGGTAGCTTGCTCTCTTACGTCTCTGATTTTAGCCATATCAGTCATCATCCCAGGGCCCTCCGTTGAAGAGGTATTGACCAGCCATATCAGTCATCATCCCAGGGCCCTCCGTTGAAGAGGTATTGACCAGCCATATCAGTCATCATCCCAGGGCCCTCCGTTGAAGAGGTATTGACCAGCCATATCAGTCATCATCCCAGGGCCCTCCGTTGAAGAGGTATTGACCAGCCATATCAGTCATCATCCCAGGGCCCTCCGTTGAAGAGGTATTGACGAGCCATATCAGTCATCATCCCAGGGCCCTCCGTTGAAGAGGTATTGACCAGCCATATCAGTCATCATCCCAGGGCCCTCCGTTGATATCAGTCATCATCCCAGGGCCCTCCGTTGAAGAGGTATTGACCAGCCATATCAGTCATCATCCCAGGGCCCTCCGTTGAAGAGGTATTGACCAGCCATATCAGTCATCATCCCAGGGCCCTCCGTTGAAGAGGTATTGACCAGCCATATCAGTCATCATCCCAGGGCCCTCCGTTGAAGAGGTATTGACGAGCCATATCAGTCATCATCCCAGGGCCCTCCGTTGAAGAGGTATTGACCAGCCATATCAGTCATCATCCCAGGGCCCTCCGTTGAAGAGGTATTGACCAGCCATATCAGTCATCATCCCAGGGCCCTCCGTTGAAGAGGTATTGACGAGCCATATCAGTCATCATCCCAGGGCCCTCCGTTGAAGAGGTATTGACCAGCCATATCAGTCATCATCCCAGGGCCCTCCGTTGAAGAGGTATTGACCAGCCATATCAGTCATCATCCCAGGGCCCTCCGTTGAAGAGGTATTGACCAGCCATATCAGTCATCATCCCAGGGCCCTCCATTGAAGAGGTATTGACCAGCCATATCAGTCATCATCCCAGGGCCCTCCGTTGAAGAGGTATTGACGAGCCAACTCCGAATATCCAAAGTGAAAAACAAATTGAAGACAGTACTTACTGGTGTTAATCAGATCTCCTACCTCCTCCTCTTCATCTTTCAATGTGACAGTAATCTCCCCTTCCTTCTTCACTCCAAAAACTACATCCTCTTTCCCGTCCTCCTCTTCATCTTTCAATGTGACAGTAATCTCCCCTTCCTTCTTCACTCCAAAAACTACAGTACTTACTGGTGTTAATCAGATCTCCTATCTCCACCTCTTCATCTTTCAATGTGACAGTAATCTCCCCTTCCTTCTTCACTCCAAAAACTACATCCTCTTTCCCGTCCTCCTCTTCATCTTTCAAAGTGACAGTAATCTCCCCTTCCTTCTTCACTCCAAAAACGACATCCTCTTTCCCGTCCTCCTCTTCATCTTTCAATGTGACAGTAATCTCCCCTTCCTTCTTCACTCCAAAAACTACAGTACTTACTGGTGTTAATCAGATCTCCTATCTCCACCTCTTCATCTTTCAATGTGACAGTAATCTCCCCTTCCTTCTTCACTCCAAAAACTACAGTACTTACTGGTGTTAATCAGATCTCCTATCTCCACCTCTTCATCTTTCAATGTGACAGTAATCTCCCCTTCCTTCTCCACTCCAAAAACTACATCCTCTTTCCCGTCCTCCTCTTCATCTTTCAATGTGACAGTAATCTCCCCTTTCTTCTTCACTCCAAAAACGACATCCTCTTTCCCGTCCTCCTCTTCATCTTTCAATGTGACAGTAATCTCCCCTTCCTTCTTCACTCCAAAAACTACATCCTCTTTCCCGTCCTCCTCTTCATCTTTCAATGTGACAGTAATCTCCCCTTCCTTCTTCACTCCAAAAACTACATCCTCTTTCCCGTCCTCCTCTTCATCTTTCAATGTGACAGTAATCTCCCCTTCCTTCTTCACTCCAAAAAAACGACATTCCTTCTTCACTCCAAAAACTACATCCTCTTTCCCGTCCTCCTCTTCGTCTTTCAATGTGACAGTAATCTCCCCTTCCTTCTTCACTCCAAAAACTACATCCTCTTTCCCGTCCTCCTCTTCATCTTTCAATGTGACAGTAATCTCCCCTTCCTTCTTCACTCCAAAAACGACATCCTCTTTCCCGTCCTCCTCCTCATCTTTCAATGTGACAGTAATCTCCCCTTCCTTCTTCACTCCAAAAACGACATCCTCTTTCCCGTCCTCCTCCTCATCTTTCAATGTGACAGTAATCTCCCCTTCCTTCTTCACTCCAAAAACTACAGTACTTACTGGTGTTAATCAGATCTCCTATCTCCACCTCTTCATCTTTCAATGTGACAGTAATCTCCCCTTCCTTCTTCACTCCAAAAACGACATCCTCTTTCCCGTCCTCCTCTTCATCTTTCAATGTGACAGTAATCTCCCCTTCCTTCTTCACTCCAAAAACTACATCCTCTTTCCCGTCCTCCTCTTCATCTTTCAATGTGACAGTAATCTCCCCTTCCTTCTTCACTCCAAAAACGACATCCTCTTTCCCGTCCTCCTCTTCATCTTTCAATGTGACAGTAATCTCCCCTTCCTTCTTCACTCCAAAAACGACATCCTCTTTCCCGTCCTCCTCTTCATCTTTCAATGTGACAGTAATCTCCCCTTCCTTCTTCACTCCAAAAACTACATCCTCTTTCCCGTCCACCTCTTCATCTTTCAATGTGACAGTAATCTCCCCTTCCTTCTTCACTCCAAAAACTACATCCTCTTTCCCGTCCACCTCTTCATCTTTCAATGTGACAGTAATCTCCCCTTCCTTCTTCACTCCAAAAACTACATCCTCTTTCCCGTCCACCTCTTCATCTTTCAATGTGACAGTAATCTCCCCTTCCTTCTTCACTCCAAAAACGACATCCTCTTTCCCGTCCTCCTCTTCATCTTTCAATGTGACAGTAATCTCCCCTTCCTTCTTCACTCCAAAAACGACATCCTCTTTCCCGTCCTCCTCTTCATCTTTCAATGTGACAGTAATCTCCCTTCCTTCTTCACTCCAAAAACGACATCCTCTTTCCCGTCCTCCTCTTCATCTTTCAATGTGACAGTAATCTCCCCTTCCTTCTTCACTCCAAAAACGACATCCTCTTTCCCGTCCTCCTCTTCATCTTTCAATGTGACAGTAATCTCCCCTTCCTTCTTCACTCCAAAAACGACATCCTCTTTCCCGTCCTCCTCTTCATCTTTCAATGTGACAGTAATCTCCCCTTCCTTCTTCACTCCAAAAACTACATCCTCTTTCCCGTCCTCCTCTTCATCTTTCAATGTGACAGTAATCTCCCCTTCCTTCTTCACTCCAAAAACTACATCCTCTTTCCCGTCCTCCTCCTCTTTCACTGTAACATCCTCCTCCTCTTTCACTCTGAACGCATCTTCCTCTTCTTTCACTGAAACGTCTTTCTCTTCTTCTTTCACTGTAACAGACTCACCCTCTACTTGTTTTTTTAACTGTGACATCCTCTTCCTTCTCCTCTTTCACCACAATGTTCAGCCCCAGAGCTTTTTTCTCCGTCCAGCAGATCTCCTCTTCTTTAACAGGAGGGGAGTAGTTTAGGGAGCTCATGGTCGGGGATGTTATCTAGCTATCATTAGCGACTAGGCTAGTGCTAACTTAACCAGCCAACTACTATAGCTGACTAATACAAAATAACGTCATATTAATGAAATAGGTTAACAAGTCGATACAACAGAAGTGTGTCTAAAACACATCAGCTAATATACACCGAAAGCGTATAAATAGCTTGAATCTTTCGGCTATGTTGTCTAGCAAGCTACCGAGGTGGTTGACGAGCTGTTTCTGAAGAACCGTCCACTAGATTATACGTCACGCTGGCAGCGTCGCCTGAAAGACGCACATCGCCGCCTGCTGACTGGAGGGGAAACGCAGTTGAGGATCATATTTTATTTTCAGACAAAGGTTATTTTAAATGGATTTAATTAAACAATACTATTATATTGAGACATACAAAGACAGGAATGTGTTGATCGATTAGTGCAAATAAAAAAAATGTTTACCAGCATATTTAAGGCAGTTTCATTAAGTCATACTAAATCTAAATTAGCAGCTAGCTACTGCAGGTCTCTACTGCTCCTACATGGTTTAACATCATGTAGATGTACATAATGAACAGACTAGGTCTATACTGCTCCTACATGGTTTAACATCATGTAGATGTACATAATGAACAGACTAGGTCTCTACTGCTCCTACATGGTGTAACAATACATCATGTAGATGTATATAATGAACAGACTAGGTCTATACTGCTCCTACATGGTGTAACAATACATCATGTAGATGTATATAATGAACAGACTAGGTCTCTACTGCTCCTACATGGTGTAACAATACATCATGTAGATGTATATAATGAACAGACTAGGTCTATACTGCTCCTACATGGTGTAACATCATGTAGATGTATATAATGACCAGACTAGGTCTATTCTGCTCCTACATGGTGTAACAATACATCATGTAGATGTATATAATGAACAGACTAGGTCTATACTGCTCCTACATGGTGTAACAATACATCATGTAGATGTATATAATGAACAGACTAGGTCTATACTGCTCCTACATGGTGTAACATCATGTAGATGTATATAATGAACAGACTAGGTCTATACTGCTCCTACATGGTGTAACAATACGTCATGTAGATGTATATAATGAACAGACTAGGTCTATACTGCTCCTACATGGTGTAACATCATGTAGATGTATATAATGAACAGACTAGGTCTATTCTGCTCCTACATGGTGTAACAATACATCATGTAGATGTATATAATGAACAGACTAGGTCTATACTGCTCCTACATGGTGTAACATCATGTAGATGTACATAATGAACAGACTAGGTCTATACTGCTCCTACATGGTGTAACATCATGTAGATGTACATAATGAACAGACTAGGTCTATACTGCTCCTACATGGTGTAACAATACATCATGTAGATGTATATAATGAACAGACTAGGTCTCTACTGCTCCTACATGGTGTAACATCATGTAGATGTATATAATGAACAGACTAGGTCTATACTGCTCCTACATGGTGTAACATCATGTAGATGTATATAATGAACAGACTAGGTCTATACTGCTCCTACATGGTGTAACATCATGTAGATGTACATAATGAACAGACTAGGTCTATACTGCTCCTACATGGTGTAACATCATGTAGATGTACATAATGAACAGACTAGGTCTATACTGCTCCTACATGGTGTAACATCATGTAGATGTACATTATGAACAGACTAGGTCTATACTGCTCCTACATGGTGTAACAATACATCATGTAGATGTATATAATGAACAGACTAGGTCTATACTGCTCCTACATGGTGTAACATCATGTAGATGTATATAATGAACAGACTAGGTCTATACTGCTCCTTCATGGTGTAACAATACATCATGTAGATGTATATAATGAACAGACTAGGTCTATACTGCTCCTTCATGGTGTAACAATACATCATGTAGATGTATATAATGAACAGACTAGGTCTATACTGCTCCTACATGGTGTAACATCATGTAGATGTATATAATGAACAGACTAGGTCTATACTGCTCCTACATGGTGTAACAATACATCATGTAGATGTATATAATGAACAGACTAGGTCTATACTGCTCCTACATGGTGTAACATCATGTAGATGTATATAATGAACAGACTAGGTCTATACTGCTCCTACATGGTGTAACATCATGTAGATGTATATAATGACCAGACTAGGTCTATTCTGCTCCTACATGGTGTAACAATACATCATGTAGATGTATATAATGACCAGACTAGGTCTATACTGCTCCTACATGGTGTAACATCATGTAGATGTATATAATGAACAGACTAGGTCTATACTGCTCCTACATGGTGTAACATCATGTAGATGTATATAATGAACAGACTAGGTCTATACTGCTCCTACATGGTGTAACATCATGTAGATGTATATAATGAACAGACTAGGTCTATACTGCTCCTACATGGTGTAACAATACATCATGTAGATGTATATAATGACCAGACTAGGTCTATACTGCTCCTACATGGTGTAACATCATGTAGATGTATATAATGAACAGACTAGGTCCATGCTGCTCCTACATGGTGTAACATCATGTAGATGTATATAACGAACAGACTAGGTCTATACTGCTCCTACATGGTGTAACAATACATCATGTAGATGTATATAATGAACAGACTAGGTCTATACTGCTCCTACATGGTGTAACATCATGTAGATGTATATAATGAACAGACTAGGTCCATGCTGCTCCTACATGGTGTAACATCATGTAGATGTATATAATGAACAGACTAGGTCTATACTGCTCCTACATGTTGTAACAATACATCATGTAGATGTATATAATGAACAGACTAGGTCTATACTGCTCCTACATGGTGTAACATCATGTAGATGTATATAATGAACAGACTAGGTCTATACTGCTCCTACATGGTGTAACATCATGTAGATGTATATAATGAACAGACTAGGTCTATACTGCTCCTACATGGTTTAACATCATGTAGATGTATATAATGACCAGACTAGGTCTCTACTGCTCCTACATGGTGTAACAATACATCATGTAGATGTATATAATGAACAGACTAGGTCTATACTGCTCCTACATGTTGTAACAATACATCATGTAGATGTATATAATGACCAGACTAGGTCTATTCTGCTCCTACATGGTGTAACATCATGTAGATGTATATAATGACCAGACTAGGTCTATACTGCTCCTACATGGTGTAACATCATGTAGATGTATATAATGAACAGACTAGGTCTATACTGCTCCTACATGGTGTAACAATACATCATGTAGATGTATATAATGACCAGACTAGGTCTATACTGCTCCTACATGGTGTAACATCATGTAGATGTATATAATGAACAGACTAGGTCTATACTGCTCCTACATGGTTTAACATCATGTAGATGTATATAATGAACAGACTAGGTCTATACTGCTCCTACATGGTGTAACAATACATCATGTAGATGTATATAATGACCAGACTAGGTCTATACTGCTCCTACATGGTGTAACATCATGTAGATGTATATAATGAACAGACTAGGTCTATACTGCTCCTACATGGTGTAACATCATGTAGATGTATATAATGAACAGACTAGGTCTATACTGCTCCTACATGGTGTAACATCATGTAGATGTATATAATGAACAGACTAGGTCTATACTGCTCCTACATGGTGTAACAATACATCATGTAGATGTATATAATGACCAGACTAGGTCTATACTGCTCCTACATGGTGTAACATCATGTAGATGTATATAATGACCAGACTAGGTCTATACTGCTCCTACATGGTGTAACATCATGTAGATGTATATAAATGAACAGACTAGGTCTATACTGCTCCTACATGGTGTAACAATACATCATGTAGATGTATATAATGACCAGACTAGGTCTATACTGCTCCTACATGGTGTAACATCATGTAGATGTATATAATGACCAGACTAGGTCTATACTGCTCCTACATGGTGTAACATCATGTAGATGTATATAATGAACAGACTAGGTCTATACTGCTCCTACATGGTGTAACAATACATCATGTAGATGTACATAATGAACAGACTAGGTCTATACTGCTCCTACATGGTGTAACAATACATCATGTAGATGTACATAATGAACAGACTAGGTCTCTACTGCTCCTACATGGTGTAACATCATGTAGATGTATATAATGAACAGACTAGGTCTCTACTGCTCCTACATGGTGTAACATCATGTAGATGTATATAATGAACAGACTAGGTCTATACTGCTCCTACATGGTGTAACATCATGTAGATGTATATAATGAACAGACTAGGTCTATACTGCTCCTACATGGTGTAACATCATGTAGATGTATATAATGAACAGACTAGGTCTATACTGCTCCTACATGGTGTAACATCATGTAGATGTATATAATGAACAGACTAGGTCTATACTGCTCCTACATGGTGTAACATCATGTAGATGTATATAATGACCAGACTAGGTCTATACTGCTCCTACATGGTGTAACATCATGTAGATGTATATAATGAACAGACTAGGTCCATGCTGCTCCTACATGGTGTAACATCATGTAGATGTATATAATGAACAGACTAGGTCTATACTGCTCCTACATGGTGTAACAATACATCATGTAGATGTATATAATGAACAGACTAGGTCTATACTGCTCCTACATGGTGTAACATCATGTAGATGTATATAATGAACAGACTAGGTCCATGCTGCTCCTACATGGTGTAACATCATGTAGATGTATATAATGAACAGACTAGGTCTATACTGCTCCTACATGGTGTAACAATACATCATGTAGATGTATATAATGAACAGACTAGGTCTCTACTGCTCCTACATGGTGTAACATCATGTAGATGTATATAATGAACAGACTAGGTCCATGCTGCTCCTACATGGTGTAACATCATGTAGATGTATATAATGAACAGACTAGGTCTATACTGCTCCTACATGGTGTAACAATACATCATGTAGATGTATATAATGAACAGACTAGGTCTATACTGCTCCTACATGGTGTAACATCATGTAGATGTATATAATGAACAGACTAGGTCTATACTGCTCCTACATGGTGTAACATCATGTAGATGTATATAATGACCAGACTAGGTCTATACTGCTCCTACATGGTGTAACAATACATCATGTAGATGTATATAATGAACAGACTAGGTCTATACTGCTCCTACATGGTGTTACATCATGTAGATGTATATAATGAACAGACTAGGTCTCTACTGCTCCTACATGTTGTAACATCATGTAGATGTATATAATGAACAGACTAGGTCTCTACTGCTCCTACATGGTGTAACATCATGTAGATGTATATAATGAACAGACTAGGTCTCTACTGCTCCTACATGGTGTAACATCATGTAGATGTATATAATGAACAGACTAGGTCTCTACTGCTCCTACATGGTGTAACATCATGTAGATGTATATAATGAACAGACTAGGTCTATACTGCTCCTACATGGTGTAACATCATGTAGATGTATATAATGAACAGACTAGGTCTATACTGCTCCTACATGGTGTAACAATACATCATGTAGATGTATATAATGAACAGACTAGGTCTATACTGCTCCTACATGGTGTAACAATACATCATGTAGATGTATATAATGAACAGACTAGGTCTATACTGCTCCTACATGGTGTAACATCATGTAGATGTATATAATGAACAGACTAGGTCTATACTGCTCCTACATGGTGTAACATCATGTAGATGTATATAATGACCAGACTAGGTCTATACTGCTCCTACATGGTGTAACATCATGTAGATGTATATAATGAACAGACTAGGTCTATACTGCTCCTACATGGTGTAACATCATGTAGATGTATATAATGACCAGACTAGGTCTATACTGCTCCTACATGGTGTAACAATACATCATGTAGATGTATATAATGACCAGACTAGGTCTATACTGCTCCTACATGGTGTAACAATACATCATGTAGATGTATATAATGACCAGACTAGGTCTATTCTGCTCCTACATGGTGTAACATCATGTAGATGTATATAATGACCAGACTAGGTCTATACTGCTCCTACATGGTGTAACATCATGTAGATGTATATAATGAACAGACTAGGTCTATACTGCTCCTACATGGTGTAACAATACATCATGTAGATGTATATAATGACCAGACTAGGTCTATACTGCTCCTACATGGTGTAACATCATGTAGATGTATATAATGAACAGACTAGGTCTATACTGCTCCTACATGGTTTAACATCATGTAGATGTATATAATGAACAGACTAGGTCTATACTGCTCCTACATGGTGTAACAATACATCATGTAGATGTATATAATGACCAGACTAGGTCTATACTGCTCCTACATGGTGTAACATCATGTAGATGTATATAATGAACAGACTAGGTCTATACTGCTCCTACATGGTGTAACATCATGTAGATGTATATAATGAACAGACTAGGTCTATACTGCTCCTACATGGTGTAACATCATGTAGATGTATATAATGAACAGACTAGGTCTATACTGCTCCTACATGGTGTAACAATACATCATGTAGATGTATATAATGACCAGACTAGGTCTATACTGCTCCTACATAGTGTAACATCATGTAGATGTATATAATGACCAGACTAGGTCTATACTGCTCCTACATGGTGTAACATCATGTAGATGTATATAATGAACAGACTAGGTCTATACTGCTCCTACATGGTGTAACATCATGTAGATGTATATAATGACCAGACTAGGTCTCTACTGCTCCTACATGGTGTAACATCATGTAGATGTATATAATGAACAGACTAGGTCTCTACTGCTCCTACATGGTGTAACAATATATCATGTAGATGTATATAATGACCAGACTAGGTCTATACTGCTCCTACATGGTGTAACAATACATCATGTAGATGTATATAATGAACAGACTAGGTCTATACTGCTCCTACATGGTGTAACAATACATCATGTAGATGTATATAATGACCAGACTAGGTCTATACTGCTCCTACATGGTGTAACAATACATCATGTAGATGTATATAATGACCAGACTAGGTCTATACTGCTCCTACATGGTGTAACATCATGTAGATGTATATAATGACCAGACTAGGTCTATACTGCTCCTACATGGTGTAACAATACATCATGTAGATGTATATAATGAACAGACTAGGTCTATACTGCTCCTACATGGTGTAACATCATGTAGATGTACATAATGACCAGACTAGGTCTATACTGCTCCTACATGGTGTAACAATACATCATGTAGATGTATATAATGACCAGACTAGGTCTCTACTGCTCCTACATGGTGTAACAATACATCATGTAGATGTATATAATGACCAGACTAGGTCTCTACTGCTCCTACATGGTGTAACATCATGTAGATGTATATAATGAACAGACTAGGTCTATACTGCTCCTACATGGTGTAACATCATGTAGATGTATATAATGACCAGACTAGGTCTATACTGCTCCTACATGGTGTAACATCATGTAGATGTATATAATGAACAGACTAGGTCTATACTGCTCCTACATGGTGTAACATCATGTAGATGTATATAATGACCAGACTAGGTCTATACTGCTCCTACATGGTGTAACAATACATCATGTAGATGTATATAATGACCAGACTAGGTCTATACTGCTCCTACATGGTGTAACATCATGTAGATGTATATAATGAACAGACTAGGTCTATACTGCTCCTACATGGTGTAACAATACATCATGTAGATGTATATAATGAACAGACTAGGTCTCTACTGCTCCTACATGGTGTAACATCATGTAGATGTACATAATGAACAGACTAGGTCTATACTGCTCCTACATGGTGTAACATCATGTAGATGTATATAATGAACAGACTAGGTCTCTACTGCTCCTACATGGTGTAACAATACATCATGTATATAATGAACAGACTAGGTCTATACTGCTCCTACATGGTGTAACATCATGTAGATGTACATAATGAACAGACTAGGTCTATACTGCTCCTACATGGTGTAACAATACATCATGTAGATGTATATAATGAACAGACTAGGTCTCTACTGCTCCTACATGGTGTAACATCATGTAGATGTATATAATGAACAGACTAGGTCTATACTGCTCCTACATGGTGTAACATCATGTAGATGTATATAATGACCAGACTAGGTCTATACTGCTCCTACATGGTGTAACATCATGTAGATGTATATAATGAACAGACTAGGTCTATACTGCTCCTACATGGTGTAACATCATGTAGATGTATATAATGACCAGACTAGGTCTATACTGCTCCTACATGGTGTAACAATACATCATGTAGATGTATATAATGACCAGACTAGGTCTATACTGCTCCTACATGGTGTAACATCATGTAGATGTATATAATGAACAGACTAGGTCTATACTGCTCCTACATGGTGTAACAATACATCATGTAGATGTATATAATGAACAGACTAGGTCTCTACTGCTCCTACATGGTGTAACATCATGTAGATGTACATAATGAACAGACTAGGTCTATACTGCTCCTACATGGTGTAACATCATGTAGATGTATATAATGAACAGACTAGGTCTATACTGCTCCTACATGGTGTAACAATACATCATGTAGATGTATATAATGAACAGACTAGGTCTATACTGCTCCTACATGGTGTAACATCATGTAGATGTATATAATGACCAGACTAGGTCTATACTGCTCCTACATGGTGTAACATCATGTAGATGTATATAATGAACAGACTAGGTCTATACTGCTCCTACATGGTGTAACATCATGTAGATGTATATAATGAACAGACTAGGTCTATACTGCTCCTACATGGTGTAACATCATATAGATGTATATAATGAACAGACTAGGTCTATACTGCTCCTACATGGTGTAACAATACATCATGTAGATGTATATAATGACCAGACTAGGTCTATTCTGCTCCTACATGGTGTAACATCATGTAGATGTATATAATGAACAGACTAGGTCTATACTGCTCCTACATGGTGTAACAATACATCATGTAGATGTACATAATGAACAGACTAGGTCTATACTGCTCCTACATGGTGTAACAATACATCATGTAGATGTATATAATGAACAGACTAGGTCTATACTGCTCCTACATGGTGTAACATCATGTAGATGTATATAATGAACAGACTAGGTCTATACTGCTCCTACATGGTGTAACATCATGTAGATGTATATAATGAACAGACTAGGTCTATACTGCTCCTACATGGTGTAACATCATGTAGATGTACATAATGAACAGACTAGGTCTATACTGCTCCTACATGGTGTAACATCATGTAGATGTACATAATGAACAGACTAGGTCTATACTGCTCCTACATGGTGTAACAATACATCATGTAGATGTATATAATGAACAGACTAGGTCTATACTGCTCCTACATGGTGTAACATCATGTAGATGTATATAATGACCAGACTAGGTCTATACTGCTCCTACATGGTGTAACATCATGTAGATGTATATAATGAACAGACTAGGTCTCTACTGCTCCTACATGGTTTAACATCATGTAGATGTATATAATGAACAGACTAGGTCTATACTGCTCCTACATGGTGTAACATCATGTAGATGTACATAATGAACAGACTAGGTCTATACTGCTCCTACATGGTGTAACAATACATCATGTAGATGTATATAATGAACAGACTAGGTCTATACTGCTCCTACATGGTGTAACAATACATCATGTAGATGTATATAATGAACAGACTAGGTCTATACTGCTCCTACATGGTGTAACATCATGTAGATGTATATAATGACCAGACTAGGTCTATACTGCTCCTACATGGTGTAACATCATGTAGATGTATATAATGAACAGACTAGGTCTATACTGCTCCTACATGGTGTAACATCATGTAGATGTATATAATGAACAGACTAGGTCTATACTGCTCCTACATGGTGTAACATCATGTAGATGTATATAATGAACAGACTAGGTCTATTCTGCTCCTACATTTTTATATTTTGTGTTATTTCTTTCTCCTTTATTTAACCAGGTAGGCAGTTTAGAAGTTTAAATGCGACCTGGCCAAGATAAAGCAAAGCAGTTCAACAAAAACAACACAGAGTTACACACGAACAAACATTCATCAACAATAGAAGATCGAGAATATATTTTTAAGTTTAGGAATATTGTGAAACACGATCATTCCACTATTAATGCAGATATTATGGACATTTAATTTAAAACATGTAATTAAATGATATAATTGTAGCTCCTTTAATTCAGACCCAAAATGTATTTGCTGTAATGTGTGCCATTGCCCGGCTATTAAAATGGACAGGAGACTATTTGAGACTCAGCCTTGAATTTAAATTTGATGGAATGTTTAACTTTGATTGTCTTCAATGAAAATGAGCTTTCAAACATGGAATGCAGCGTTGTATGAAACATTATTGTCAAGTGACTTGATGTCTACGGTGCCAAAGACATTGATAGTTGGGAGTGTCAAGTATGTTGATATAACGGTAATAATGTCAAAATCCACAACAACCATCAGAATTGGTCAAAAAAAAGTTATACCCAAGTAGTGCAGCGGTCTAAGTAGTGCAGCGGTCCTTAACGTAGGAGACACTGCTAGCTAGCCAACAGCTAGCCAACGTCTACCGAATAGAACTTCCGCACTCAACAACCCGGTCCGCTTCGCTCCACAGGTAGTATCACATTTTCATTTAATTTCATTACAGTACAACGGTTTGATTTGTTTGATCGTAGCTAGCTACATAGCTAGCTACGTAGCCGTCTTTGTATCAAAGATAATTGTGTAGTCTAGAGCGATTTTCTAGGTTACCAACCAGCTATTGTCGTTCTTTTAACGCAACGTAACGTAATCAACACTGCTAGCTAGCCAGCTAGCCCCGAATAGCAGCACAGTAGAAACTATTACACTCAACGGAACGACTTGATTAGTGTAGTGTCATCAACGCAGCCACTGCCAGCTAGCCTACAAAGTCAACAACGCAGCCACTGCCAGCTAGCCTACTTCAGCAGTACTGTATCATTTTAATCATTTTAGTCAATAAGATTCTTGCTACGTAAGCTTAACTTTCTGAACATTCGAGACGTGTAGTCCACTTGTCATTCCAATCTCCTTTGCATTAGCGTAGCCTCTTCTGTAGCCTGTCAACTATGTATCTGTTTATCCCTGTTCTCTCCTCTCTGCACAGACCATACAAACGCTCCACACCGCGTGGCCGCGGCCACCCTAATCTGGTGGTCCCAGCGCGCACGACCCACGTGGAGTTCCAGGTCTCCGGTAGCCTCTGGAACTGCCGATCTGCGGCCAACAAGGCAGAGTTCATCTCAGCCTATGCCTCCCTCCAGTCCCTCGACTTCTTGGCACTGACGGAAACATGGATCACCACAGATAACACTGCTACTCCTACTGCTCTCTCTTCGTCCGCCCACGTGTTCTCGCACACCCCGAGAGCTTCTGGTCAGCGGGGTGGTGGCACCGGGATCCTCATCTCTCCCAAGTGGTCATTCTCTCTTTCTCCCCTTACCCATCTGTCTATCGCCTCCTTTGAATTCCATGCTGTCACAGTTACCAGCCCTTTCAAGCTTAACATCCTTATCATTTATCGCCCTCCAGGTTCCCTCGGAGAGTTCATCAATGAGCTTGATGCCTTGATAAGCTCCTTTCCTGAGGACGGCTCACCTCTCACAGTTCTGAGCGACTTTAACCTCCCCACGTCTACCTTTGACTCATTCCTCTCTGCCTCCTTCTTTCCACTCCTCTCCTCTTTTGACCTCACCCTCTCACCTTCCCCCCCTACTCACAAGGCAGGCAATACGCTCGACCTCATCTTTACTAGATGCTGTTCTTCCACTAACCTCATTGCAACTCCCCTCCAAGTCTCCGACCACTACCTTGTATCCTTTTTCCTCTCGCTCTCATCCAACACTTCCCACACTGCCCCTACTCGGATGGTATCGCGCCGTCCCAACCTTCGCTCTCTCTCCCCGCTACTCTCTCCTCTTCCATCCTATCATCTCTTCCCTCTGCTCAAACCTTCTCCAACCTATCTCCTGATTCTGCCTCCTCAACCCTCCTCTCCTCCCTTTCTGCATCCTTTGACTCTCCCTATCCCCTATCCTCCAGGCCGGCTCGGTCCTCCCCTCCCGCTCCGTGGCTCGATGACTCATTGCGAGCTCACAGAACAGGGCTCCGGGCAGCCGAGCGGAAATGGAGGAAAACTCGCCTCCCTGCGGACCTGGCATCCTTTCACTCCCTCCTCTCTACATTTTCCTCCTCTGTCTCTGCTGCTAAAGCCACTTTCTACCACTCTAAATTCCAAGCATCTGCCTCTAACCCTAGGAAGCTCTTTGCCACCTTCTCCTCCCTCCTGAATCCTCCTCCCCCCCCTCCTCCCTCTCTGCAGATGACTTCGTCAACCATTTTGAAAAGAAGGTCGACGACATCCGATCCTCGTTTGCTAAGTCAAACGACACCGCTGGTTCTGCTCACACTGCCCTACCCTGTGCTCTGACCTCTTTCTCCCCTCTCTCTCCAGATGAAATCTCGCGTCTTGTGACGGCCGGCCGCCCAACAACCTGCCCGCTTGACCCTATCCCCTCCTCTCTTCTCCAGACCATTTCCGGAGACCTTCTCCCTTACCTCACCTCGCTCATCAACTCATCCCTGACCGCTGGCTACGTCCCTTCCGTCTTCAAGAGAGCGAGAGTTGCACCCCTTCTGAAAAAACCTACACTCGATCCCTCCGATGTCAACAACTACAGACCAGTATCCCTTCTTTCTTTTCTCTCCAAAACTCTTGAACGTGCCGTCCTTGGCCAGCTCTCCTGCTATCTCTCTCAGAATGACCTTCTTGATCCAAATCAGTCAGGTTTCAAGACTAGTCATTCAACTGAGACTGCTCTTCTCTGTATCACGGAGGCGCTCCGCACTGCTAAAGCTAACTCTCTCTCCTCTGCTCTCATCCTTCTAGACCTATCGGCTGCCTTCGATACTGTGAACCATCAGATCCTCCTCTCCACCCTCTCCGAGTTGGGCATCTCCGGCGCGGCCCACGCTTGGATTGCGTCCTACCTGACAGGTCGCTCCTACCAGGTGGCGTGGCGAGAATCTGTCTCCTCACCACGTGCTCTCACCACTGGTGTCCCCCAGGGCTCTGTTATAGGCCCTCTCCTATTCTCGCTATACACCAAGTCACTTGGCTCTGTCATAACCTCACATGGTCTCTCCTATCATTGCTATGCAGACGACACACAATTAATCTTCTCCTTTCCCCCTTCTGATGACCAGGTGGCGAATCGCATCTCTGCATGTCTGGCAGACATATCAGTGTGGATGACGGATCACCACCTCAAGATGAACCTCGGCAAGACGGAGCTGCTCTTCCTCCCGGGGAAGGACTGCCCGTTCCATGATCTCGCCATCACGGTTGACAACTCCATTGTGTCCTCCTCCCAGAGCGCTAAGAACCTTGGCGTGATCCTGAACAACACCCTGTCGTTCTCAAATAACATCAAGGCGGTGGCCCGTTCCTGTAGGTTCATGCTCTACAACATCCGTAGAGTACGACCCTGCCTCACACAGGAAGCGGCGCAGGTCCTAATCCAGGCACTTGTCATCTCCCGTCTGGATTACTGCAACTCGCTGTTGGCTGGGCTCCCTGCCTGTGCCATTAAACCCCTACAACTCATCCAGAACGCCGCAGCCCGTCTGGTGTTCAACCTTCCCAAGTTCTCTCACGTCACTCCGCTCCTCCGCTCTCTCCACTGGCTTCCAGTTGAAGCTCGCATCCGCTACAAGACCATGGTGCTTGCCTACGGAGCTGTGAGGGGAACGGCACCTCAGTACCTCCAGGCTCTGATCAGGCCCTACACCCAAACAAGGGCACTGCGTTCATCCACCTCTGGCCTGCTCGCCTCCCTACCACTGAGGAAGTACAGTTCCCGCTCAGCCCAGTCAAAACTGTTCGCTGCTCTGGACCCCCAATGGTGGAACAAACTCCCTCACGACGCCAGGACAGCGGAGTCAATCACCACCTTCCGGAGACACCTGAAACCCCACCTCTTTAAGGAATACCTAGGATAGGATAAAGTAATCCTTCTCACCCCCCCCCCTTAAAAGATTTAGATGCACTATTGTAAAGTGGCTGTTCCACTGGATGTCATAAGGTGAATGCACCAATTTGTAAGTCGCTCTGGATAAGAGCGTCTGCTAAATGACTTAAATGTAAATGATGTAAGGTACTGCTTCGAAGGGCTAGAGGCATCACTACAGACCCGGGTTTGATCCGGGTTTAAACTCCACCAACGAAACTAGATCATCACATTTTAAAACGTTCAGGAGAGAATTCCAGGACCACGGAGCTGAGTAACTAAAACTATTTCTACCATGACCTGTTCTAATGTTTGGTTCTGTTAGAAGCAAATGACCTGTACCAAATATTAAGTTCTGCTTTTCTGATGTATCAAATACTTATGTCATGCAATAAAATGCAAATTAATTACTTAAAAATCATACAATGTGATTTTCTGGATTTTTAGATTCCGTCTCTCACAGTTGAAGTGTACCTATGATAAAAATTACAGACCTCTACATGCTTTGTAAGTAGGACAACCTGCAAAATCAGCAGTGTATCAAATACTTGTTCTCCCCACTGTACCTCTGGCTGCACAACCAATTGTCAAACATACTGCAAATTGAGAAATCATGTGACTAAACTGAATAAAAAGAAGAAGAAACTATACTATGAAACAAAGATAAATTACATAAAGAATTATAGTAAAAAGCATTCAATGACATTTTGGGCAAAAATGCAAACTCAACTCCATCATTTCTTGAATCAGATGCTCATTCATCACAAAACAAACTGATATTGCCAATTACTTTAATGATTTTTTCATTGGCAAGATTAGCAGACTCAGACATGCCAGCAACAAACGCTGACACTACACATCCAATCAAATTATGAGACAAGCATTGTACTTTTGAATTACGTAAAGTCAGTGTGGAAGAAGTGAAACAAGTATTGTTGTCTATCAACAATGACAAGCCACCGGGTTCTGACAACTTGGATGGAAAATTACTGATGATAATAGCAGACGATATTGCCACTCCTATTTGCCACATCTTCAATTTAAGCCTACTAGAGAGTGTGTGTCCTCAGGCCTGGAGAGAAGCAAAAGTCATTCCACTACCTAAGAATAGTAAATCCCCCTTCACTAGCTCAAGTAGCCGACCAATCAGCCTGTTACAAAACCTTAGTAAACTTTTTTAAATAATTGTGTTTGACCAGATACAATGCAATTCCTTGTAAATAAATTGACAACAGACTTTCAGTCTTGCTTATAGGGAAGGACATTCAACAAGCACGGCACACACACAAATTACTGATGACATACACATACATATACAGTACCAGTCAAACACATACATATACAGTACCAGTCAGACACATACATATACAGTACCAGTCAGACACATACAGTACCAGTCAGACACATACACATACATATACAGTACCAGTCAGACACATACATATACATATACAGTACCAGTCAAACACATACACATACAGTACCAGTCAGACACATACACATACAGTACCAGTCAGACACATACATATACAGTACCAGTCAGACACATACATATACAGTACCAGTCAGACACATACACATACAGTACCAGTCAAACACATACACATACAGTACCAGTCAAACACATACACATACAGTACCAGTCAAACACATACATATACAGTACCAGTCAGACACATACACATACAGTACCAGTCAAACACATACATATACAGTACCAGTCAAACACATACATATACAGTACCAGTCAGACACATACACATACAGTACCAGTCAGACACATACACATACAGTACCAGTCAGACACATACATATACAGTACCAGTCAAACACATACATATACAGTACCAGTCAAACACATACATATACATATACAGTACCAGTCAGACACATACATATACAGTACCAGTCAAACACATACACATACATATACAGTACCAGTCAAACACATACACATACAGTACCAGTCAGACACATACATATACAGTACCAGTCAAACACATACATATACAGTACCAGTCAAACACATACACATACAGTACCAGTCAAACACATACATATACATATACAGTACCAGTCAAACACATACACATACAGTACCAGTCAGACACATACATATACAGTACCAGTCAAACACATACACATACATATACAGTACCAGTCAAACACATACACATACAGTACCAGTCAGACACATACATATACAGTACCAGTCAAACACATACACATACAGTACCAGTCAAACACATACATATACATATACAGTACCAGTCAAACACATACACATACAGTACCAGTCAAACACATACACATACAGTACCAGTCAAACACATACATATACACATACAGTACCAGTCAAACACATACACATACAGTACCAGTCAAACACATACACATACACATACAGTACCAGTCAAACACATACATATACACATACAGTACCAGTCAGACACATACATATACAGTACCAGTCAGACACATACACATACAGTACCAGTCAGACACATACATATACATATACAGTACCAGTCAAACACATACACATACAGTACCAGTCAGACACATACACATACAGTACCAGTCAAACACATACATATACAGTACCAGTCAGACACATACATATACAGTACCAGTCAGACACATACACATACAGTACCAGTCAAACACATACACATACAGTACCAGTCAAACACATACATATACAGTACCAGTCAGACACATACATATACAGTACCAGTCAGACACATACACATACAGTACCAGTCAGACACATACACATACAGTACCAGTCAAACACATACACATACAGTACCAGTCAGACACATACATATACAGTACCAGTCAAACACATACATATACACATACAGTACCAGTCAAACACATACACATACAGTACCAGTCAAACACATACATATACAGTACCAGTCAAACACATACATATACAGTACCAGTCAGACACATACATATACAGTACCAGTCAAACACATACACATACAGTACCAGTCATACACATACATATACAGTACCAGTCAAACACATACATATACAGTACCAGTCAAACACATACACATACAGTACCAGTCAAACACATACATATACAGTACCAGTCAAACACATACATATACATATACAGTACCAGTCAGACACATACACATACACATACAGTACCAGTCAAACACATACATATACATATACAGTACCAGTCAAACACATACACATACAGTACCAGTCAAACACATACATATACAGTACCAGTCAAACACATACATATACATATACAGTACCAGTCAAACACATACACATACAGTACCAGTCAAACACATACATATACAGTACCAGTCAAACACATACATATACACATACAGTACCAGTCAGACACATACATATACAGTACCAGTCAGACACATACACATACAGTACCAGTCAGACACATACATATACACATACAGTACCAGTCAAACACATACATATACAGTACCAGTCAAACACATACATATACATATACAGTACCAGTCAGACACATACATATACAGTACCAGTCAGACACATACATATACAGTACCAGTCAGACACATACATATACAGTACCAGTCAGACACATACATATACAGTACCAGTCAAACACATACATATACAGTACCAGTCAGACACATACATATACATATACAGTACCAGTCAGACACATACATATACAGTACCAGTCAGACACATACACATACATATACAGTACCAGTCAGACACATACATATACAGTACCAGTCAGACACATACATATACAGTACCAGTCAGACACATACATATACAGTACCAGTCAGACACATACATATACAGTACCAGTCAGACACATACATATACAGTACCAGTCAGACACATACATATACAGTACCAGTCAGACACATACATATACAGTACCAGTCAAACACATACATATACAGTACCAGTCAAACACATACATATACAGTACCAGTCAGACACATACACATACAGTACCAGTCAGACACATACATATACAGTACCAGTCAGACACATACATATACAGTACCAGTCAGACACATACATATACAGTACCAGTCAAACACATACACATACAGTACCAGTCAAACACATACATATACAGTACCAGTCAGACACATACACATACAGTACCAGTCAAACACATACACATACAGTACCAGTCAAACACATACACATACATATACAGTACCAGTCAAACACATACATATACAGTACCAGTCAGACACATACATATACAGTACCAGTCAGACACATACATATACAGTACCAGTCAAACACATACATATACAGTACCAGTCAAACACATACATATACAGTACCAGTCAGACACATACATATACAGTACCAGTCAGACACATACATATACAGTACCAGTCAGACACATACATATACAGTACCAGTCAGACACATACACATACAGTACCAGTCAAACACATACACATACAGTACCAGTCAAACACATACATATACATATACAGTACCAGTCAAACACATACATATACAGTACCAGTCAGACACATACATATACAGTACCAGTCAAACACATACATATACAGTACCAGTCAGACACATACATATACAGTACCAGTCAAACACATACATATACAGTACCAGTCAAACACATACACATACAGTACCAGTCAAACACATACACATACAGTACCAGTCAAACACATACATATACATATACAGTACCAGTCAAACACATACATATACATATACAGTACCAGTCAGACACATACATATACAGTACCAGTCAGACACATACACATACAGTACCAGTCAAACACATACACATACAGTACCAGTCAAACACATACATATACAGTACCAGTCAAACACATACACATACAGTACCAGTCAGACACATACATATACAGTACCAGTCAGACACATACACATACAGTACCAGTCAGACACATACATATACACATACAGTACCAGTCAAACACATACATATACAGTACCAGTCAAACACATACATATACACATACAGTACCAGTCAAACACATACATATACACATACAGTACCAGTCAAACACATACATATACAGTACCAGTCAAACACATACATATACATATACAGTACCAGTCAGACACATACATATACAGTACCAGTCAGACACATACATATACAGTACCAGTCAGACACATACATATACAGTACCAGTCAGACACATACATATACAGTACCAGTCAAACACATACATATACATATACAGTACCAGTCAGACACATACATATACAGTACCAGTCAGACACATACATATACATATACAGTACCAGTCAGACACATACATATACAGTACCAGTCAGACACATACACATACATATACAGTACCAGTCAGACACATACATATACAGTACCAGTCAGACACATACATATACAGTACCAGTCAGACACATACATATACAGTACCAGTCAGACACATACATATACAGTACCAGTCAGACACATACATATACAGTACCAGTCAGACACATACATATACAGTACCAGTCAGACACATACATATACAGTACCAGTCAAACACATACATATACAGTACCAGTCAAACACATACATATACAGTACCAGTCAGACACATACACATACAGTACCAGTCAGACACATACATATACAGTACCAGTCAGACACATACATATACAGTACCAGTCAGACACATACATATACAGTACCAGTCAAACACATACACATACAGTACCAGTCAAACACATACATATACATATACAGTACCAGTCAAACACATACATATACAGTACCAGTCAAACACATACATATACAGTACCAGTCAGACACATACATATACAGTACCAGTCAGACACATACATATACAGTACCAGTCAAACACATACATATACAGTACCAGTCAAACACATACATATACAGTACCAGTCAGACACATACATATACAGTACCAGTCAGACACATACATATACAGTACCAGTCAGACACATACATATACAGTACCAGTCAGACACATACACATACAGTACCAGTCAAACACATACACATACAGTACCAGTCAAACACATACATATACATATACAGTACCAGTCAAACACATACATATACAGTACCAGTCAGACACATACATATACAGTACCAGTCAAACACATACATATACAGTACCAGTCAGACACATACATATACAGTACCAGTCAAACACATACATATACAGTACCAGTCAAACACATACACATACAGTACCAGTCAAACACATACACATACAGTACCAGTCAAACACATACATATACATATACAGTACCAGTCAAACACATACATATACATATACAGTACCAGTCAGACACATACACATACAGTACCAGTCAAACACATACATATACACATACAGTACCAGTCAGACACATACACATACAGTACCAGTCAAACACATACACATACAGTACCAGTCAAACACATACATATACAGTACCAGTCAAACACATACACATACATATACAGTACCAGTCAAACACATACACATACAGTACCAGTCAGACACATACATATACAGTACCAGTCAAACACATACATATACAGTACCAGTCAAACACATACATATACAGTACCAGTCAGACACATACATATACAGTACCAGTCAGACACATACATATACAGTACCAGTCAGACACATACATATACAGTACCAGTCAGACACATACACATACAGTACCAGTCAGACACATACATATACAGTACCAGTCAGACACATACATATACAGTACCAGTCAGACACATACATATACAGTACCAGTCAGACACATACACATACAGTACCAGTCAGACACATACACATACAGTACCAGTCAGACACATACATATACAGTACCAGTCAGACACATACATATACATATACAGTACCAGTCAGACACATACACATACAGTACCAGTCAGACACATACATATACAGTACCAGTCAGACACATACATATACATATACAGTACCAGTCAGACACATACATATACAGTACCAGTCAAACACATACACATACAGTACCAGTCAAACACATACATATACAGTACCAGTCAGACACATACATATACATATACAGTACCAGTCAAACACATACACATACAGTACCAGTCAAACACATACACATACATATACAGTACCAGTCAGACACATACACATACAGTACCAGTCAAACACATACACATACAGTACCAGTCAGACACATACATATACAGTACCAGTCAAACACATACACATACAGTACCAGTCAAACACATACATATACAGTACCAGTCAGACACATACACATACATATACAGTACCAGTCAGACACATACACATACATATACAGTACCAGTCAAACACATACACATACAGTACCAGTCAGACACATACATATACAGTACCAGTCAGACACATACACATACAGTACCAGTCAGACACATACATATACAGTACCAGTCAAACACATACATATACAGTACCAGTCAGACACATACATATACATATACAGTACCAGTCAGACACATACATATACAGTACCAGTCAAACACATACACATACAGTACCAGTCAGACACATACATATACAGTACCAGTCAGACACATACACATACATTACCAGTCAGACACATACACATACAGTACCAGTCAGACACATACATATACAGTACCAGTCAGACACATACACATACACATACATATACAGTACCAGTCAGACACATACATATACAGTACCAGTCAAACACATACATATACATATACAGTACCAGTCAGACACATACATATACATATACAGTACCAGTCAGACACATACACATACATATACAGTACCAGTCAAACACATACACATACATATACAGTACCAGTCAAACACATACACATACAGTACCAGTCAAACACATACACATACATATACAGTACCAGTCAAACACATACACATACAGTACCAGTCAAACACATACACATACATATACAGTACCAGTCAAACACATACACATACAGTACCAGTCAGACACATACATATACAGTACCAGTCAAACACATACATATACAGTACCAGTCAGACACATACATATACAGTACCAGTCAAACACATACATATACAGTACCAGTCAAACACATACATATACAGTACCAGTCAAACACATACACATACAGTACCAGTCAGACACATACATATACAGTACCAGTCAAACACATACATATACAGTACCAGTCAAACACATACACATACAGTACCAGTCAAACACATACACATACAGTACCAGTCAGACACATACATATACAGTACCAGTCAGACACATACATATACAGTACCAGTCAAACACATACATATACAGTACCAGTCAAACACATACACATACAGTACCAGTCAAACACATACACATACAGTACCAGTCAAACACATACACATACAGTACCAGTCAGACACATACATATACAGTACCAGTCAGACACATACATATACAGTACCAGTCAAACACATACACATACAGTACCAGTCAAACACATACACATACAGTACCAGTCAAACACATACATATACAGTACCAGTCAAACACATACATATACAGTACCAGTCAAACACATACACATACATATACAGTACCAGTCAAACACATACATATACAGTACCAGTCAGACACATACACATACATATACAGTACCAGTCAAACACATACATATACAGTACCAGTCAGACACATACACATACATATACAGTACCAGTCAAACACATACACATACAGTACCAGTCAGACACATACATATACAGTACCAGTCAAACACATACACATACATATACAGTACCAGTCAAACACATACATATACAGTACCAGTCAGACACATACACATACATATACAGTACCAGTCAAACACATACACATACAGTACCAGTCAGACACATACATATACAGTACCAGTCAAACACATACATATACAGTACCAGTCAGACACATACATATACAGTACCAGTCAGACACATACATATACAGTACCAGTCAAACACATACATATACAGTACCAGTCAGACACATACATATACAGTACCAGTCAAACACATACATATACAGTACCAGTCAAACACATACATATACAGTACCAGTCAGACACATACATATACAGTACCAGTCAGACACATACATATACAGTACCAGTCAGACACATACATATACAGTACCAGTCAAACACATACACATACAGTACCAGTCAAACACATACACATACATATACAGTACCAGTCAGACACATACATATACAGTACCAGTCAAACACATACACATACAGTACCAGTCAAACACATACACATACATATACAGTACCAGTCAAACACATACACATACAGTACCAGTCAAACACATACATATACATATACAGTACCAGTCAAACACATACATATACAGTACCAGTCAAACACATACATATACAGTACCAGTCAGACACATACATATACAGTACCAGTCAAACACATACACATACAGTACCAGTCAAACACATACACATACATATACAGTACCAGTCAAACACATACACATACAGTACCAGTCAAACACATACATATACATATACAGTACCAGTCAAACACATACATATACAGTACCAGTCAAACACATACATATACAGTACCAGTCAGACACATACATATACAGTACCAGTCAAACACATACACATACATATACAGTACCAGTCAAACACATACACATACAGTACCAGTCAAACACATACATATACATATACAGTACCAGTCAAACACATACATATACAGTACCAGTCAAACACATACATATACAGTACCAGTCAGACACATACACATACATATACAGTACCAGTCAAACACATACATATACAGTACCAGTCAGACACATACACATACATATACAGTACCAGTCAAACATATACATATACAGTACCAGTCAAACACATACACATACAGTACCAGTCAAACACATACACATACATATACAGTACCAGTCAGACACATACACATACATATACAGTACCAGTCAGACACATACACATACATATACAGTACCAGTCAAACACATACACATACATATACAGTACCAGTCAAACACATACACATACATATACAGTACCAGTCAGACACATACATATACAGTACCAGTCAGACACATACATATACAGTACCAGTCAGACATATACATATACAGTACCAGTCAGACACATACATATACATATACAGTACCAGTCAGACAGTCAAACACATACATATACAGTACCAGTCAAACACATACATATACAGTACCAGTCAAACACATACATATACAGTACCAGTCAAACACATACATATACAGTACCAGTCAAACACATACATATACAGTACCAGTCAAACACATACATATACAGTACCAGTCAAACACATACATATACATATACATATACAGTACCAGTCAAACACATACATATACATATACAGTACCAGTCAAACACATACATATACAGTACCAGTCAGAACATACATATACATATACAGTACCAGTCAAACACATACATATACATATACAGTACCAGTCAAACACATACATATACAGTACCAGTCAAACACATACATATACAGTACCAGTCAAACATATACATATACAGTACCAGTCAAACACATACACATACAGTACCAGTCAAACACATACACATACATATACAGTACCAGTCAGACACATACACATACATATACAGTACCAGTCAGACACATACACATACATATACAGTACCAGTCAAACACATACACATACATATACAGTACCAGTCAAACACATACACATACATATACAGTACCAGTCAGACACATACATATACAGTACCAGTCAGACACATACATATACAGTACCAGTCAGACATATACATATACATATACAGTACCAGTCAGACACATACATATACAGTACCAGTCAGACACATACATATACAGTACCAGTCAAACACATACACATACAGTACCAGTCAAACACATACATATACAGTACCAGTCAGACACATATACATATACAGTACCAGTCAGACACATATACATATACAGTACCAGTCAAACACATACACATACAGTACCAGTCAAACACATACATATACAGTACCAGTCAGACACATACACATACATATACATATACAGTACCAGTCAAACACATACACATACATATACAGTACCAGTCAGACACATACACATACATATACATATACAGTACCAGTCAAACACATACATATACATATACAGTACCAGTCAGACACATACACATACATATACATATACAGTACCAGTCAAACACATACATATACATATACAGTACCAGTCAAACACATACACATACATATACAGTACCAGTCAAACACATACATATACAGTACCAGTCAGACACATACATATACATACCAGTACCAGTCAGACACATATACAGTACCAGTCACATACATACAGTACCAGTCAAACACATACACATACAGTACCAGTCAAACACATACATATACAGTCAGTCAGACACATATACATATACAGTACCAGTCAAACACATACATATACAGTACCAGTCAAACACATACACATACATATACAGTACCAGTCAGACACATACATATACAGTACCAGTCAAACACATACATATACATACAGTACCAGTCAAACACATACATACATATACAGTACCAGTCAGACACATACATATACATATACAGTACCAGTCAAACACATACACATACATATACAGTACCAGTCAGACACATACATATACATATACAGTACCAGTCAGACACATACACATACATATACAGTACCAGTCAAACACATACACATACAGTACCAGTCAAACACATACATATACAGTACCAGTCAAACACATACATATACAGTACCAGTCAAACACATACATATACAGTACCAGTCAGACACATACATATACAGTACCAGTCAAACACATACATATACAGTACCAGTCAAACACATACATATACATATACAGTACCAGTCAGACACATACATATACAGTACCAGTCAGACACATACATATACAGTACCAGTCAAACACATACATATACAGTACCAGTCAGACACATACATATACAGTACCAGTCAAACACATACATATACAGTACCAGTCAAACACATACACATACAGTACCAGTCAGACACATACATATACATATACAGTACCAGTCAAACACATACATATACAGTACCAGTCAAACACATACATATACAGTACCAGTCAGACACATACATATACAGTACCAGTCAAACACATACATATACAGTACCAGTCAAACACATACATATACAGTACAGTCAGACACATACATATACAGTACCAGTCAAACACATACATATACAGTACCAGTCAAACACATACATATACAGTACCAGTCAAACACATACATATACAGTACCAGTCAAACACATACATATACAGTACCAGTCAAACACATACATATACAGTACCAGTCAAACACATACATATACAGTACCAGTCAAACACATACACATACATATCACATATACAGTACCAGTCAGACACATACATATACATATACAGTACCAGTCAGAACATACATATACATATACAGTACCAGTCAGTACATATACAGTCAAACACATACATATACAGTACCAGTCAGACACATACACATACATATACAGTACCAGTCAGACACATACATATACACATACAGTACCAGTCAAACACATACATATACAGTACCAGTCAAACACATACATATACAGTACCAGTCAGACACATACATATACAGTACCAGTCAGACACATACATATACAGTACCAGTCAAACACATACACATACAGTACCAGTCAAACACATACATATACAGTACCAGTCAAACACATACACATACAGTACCAGTCAACACATACATATACAGTACCAGTCAGACACATACATATACAGTCAGACACATACATATACAGTACCAGTCAAACACATACACATACAGTACCAGTCAGACACATACATATACAGTACCAGTCAGACACATACATATACAGTACCAGTCAGACACATACATATACAGTACCAGTCAGACACATACATATACAGTACCAGTCAGACACATACATATACAGTACCAGTCAGACACATACACATACATATACAGTACCAGTCAGACACATACATATACAGTACCAGTCAGACACATACACATACATATACAGTACCAGTCAGACACATACATATACAGTACCAGTCAGACACATACATATACAGTACCAGTCAGACACATACATATACAGTACCAGTCAGACACATACATATACAGTACCAGTCAAACACATACATATACAGTACCAGTCAAACACATACATATACAGTACCAGTCAAACACATACATATACAGTACCAGTCAGACACATACATATACAGTACCAGTCAGTACCAGTCAGACACATACATATACAGTACAGTCAGACACATACATATACAGTACCAGTCAGACACATACATATACAGTACCAGTCAGACACATACATATACAGTACCAGTCAGACACATACATATACAGTACCAGTCAAACACATACATATACAGTACCAGTCAAACACATACATATACAGTACCAGTCAACACATACATATACAGTACCAGTCAGACACATACATATACAGTACCAGTCAACATACAGTACCAGTCAAACAGTACCAGTCAGACACATACATACATATACAGTACCAGTCAGACACATACATACAGTACAGTCATACAGTACCAGTCAGACACATACACATACATATACAGTACCAGTCAAACACATACACATACAGTACCAGTCAAACACATACATATACAGTACCAGTCAAACACATACATATACAGTACCAGTCAAACACATACACATACAGTACCAGTCAAACACATACATATACAGTACCAGTCAACACATACATATACAGTACCAGTCAAACACATACACATACATATACAGTACCAGTCAAACACATACATATACATATACAGTACCAGTCAGACACATACATATACAGTACCAGTCAGACACATACATATACAGTACCAGTCAAACACATACATATACAGTACCAGTCAGACACATACATATACAGTACACAGTCAAAGTCAAACACATACATATACAGTACCAGTCAAACACATACACATACAGTACCAGTCATACATATACATATACAGTACCAGTCAAACACATACATATACAGTACCAGTCAAACACATACATATACAGTACCAGTCAGACACATACATATACAGTACCAGTCAAACACATACATATACAGTACCAGTCAAACACATACATATACAGTACCAGTCAGACACATACATATACATATACAGTACCAGTCAAACACATACATATACAGTACCAGTCAAACACATACATATACAGTACCAGTCAAACACATACATATACAGTACCAGTCAACACATACATATACAGTACCAGTCAAACACATACATATACAGTACCAGTCAAACACATACATATACAGTACCAGTCAAACACATACATATACAGTACCAGTCAAACACATACATATACAGTACCAGTCAGACACATACATATACATATACAGTACCAGTCAGACACATACATATACAGTACCAGTACCAGTCAAACACATACATATACAGTACCAGTCAAACACATACATATACAGTACCAGTCAGACACATACACATACATATACAGTACCAGTCAGACACATACATATACACATACAGTACCAGTCAAACACATACATATACAGTACCAGTCAAACACATACACATACAGTACCAGTCAGACACATACATATACAGTACCAGTCAGACACATACATATACAGTACCAGTCAAACACATACACATACAGTACCAGTCAAACACATACACATACAGTACCAGTCAGACACATACATATACAGTACCAGTCAGACACATACATATACAGTACCAGTCAGACACATACACATACAGTACCAGTCAAACATATACATATACAGTACCAGTCAGACACATACATATACAGTACCAGTCAGACACATACATATACAGTACCAGTCAAACACATACATATACAGTACCAGTCAGACACATACATATACAGTACCAGTCAGACACATACATATACAGTACCAGTCAGACACATACATATACAGTACCAGTCAGACACATACATATACAGTACCAGTCAGACACATACATATACAGTACCAGTCAGACACATACACATACATATACAGTACCAGTCAGACACATACATATACAGTACCAGTCAGACACATACACATACATATACAGTACCAGTCAGACACATACATATACAGTACCAGTCAGACACATACATATACAGTACCAGTCAGACACATACATATACAGTACCAGTCAACACATACATATACAGTACCAGTCAAACACATACATATACAGTACCAGTCAAACACATACATATACAGTACCAGTCAGACACATACATATACAGTACCAGTCAGACACATACATATACAGTACAGTATACAGTACCAGTCAGACACATACATATACAGTACCAGTCAGACACATACATATACAGTACCAGTCAGACACATACATATACAGTACCAGTCAGACACATACATATACAGTACCAGTCAAACACATACATATACAGTACCAGTCAAACACATACATATACAGTACCAGTCAGACACATACATATACAGTACCAGTCAAACACATACATATACAGTACCAGTCAGACACATACATATACAGTACCAGTCAAACACATACACATACATATACAGTACCAGTCAAACACATACATATACAGTACCAGTCAGACACATACATATACAGTACCAGTCAAACACATACACATACATATACAGTACCAGTCAAACACATACACATACAGTACCAGTCAGACATATACATATACAGTACCAGTCAAACACATACATATACAGTACCAGTCAAACACATACATATACATATACAGTACCAGTCAGACACATACATATACACATACAGTACCAGTCAAACACATACATATACAGTACCAGTCAGACACATACATATACAGTACCAGTCAAACACATACATATACATATACAGTACCAGTCAGACACATACATATACAGTACCAGTCAGACACATACATATACACATACAGTACCAGTCAAACACATACACATACATATACAGTACCAGTCAAACACATACATATACATATACAGTACCAGTCAAACACATACATATACAGTACCAGTCAGACACATACATATACATATACAGTACCAGTCAAACACATACACATACAGTACCAGTCAGACACATACATATACACATACAGTACCAGTCAAACACATACATATACAGTACCAGTCAGACACATACATATACATATACAGTACCAGTCAAACACATACATATACAGTACCAGTCAGACACATACATATACAGTACCAGTCAGACACATACATATACATATACAGTACCAGTCAAACACATACATATACAGTACCAGTCAGACACATACATATACACATACAGTACCAGTCAAACACATACATATACAGTACCAGTCAGACACATACATATACATATACAGTACCAGTCAAACACATACATATACAGTACCAGTCAGACACATACATATACACATACAGTACCAGTCAAACACATACACATACATATACAGTACCAGTCAGACACATACATATACATATACAGTACCAGTCAAACACATACATATACAGTACCAGTCAAACACATACATATACAGTACCAGTCAGACACATACACATACAGTACCAGTCAGACACATACATATACATATACAGTACCAGTCAAACACATACACATACAGTACCAGTCAAACACATACATATACACATACAGTACCAGTCAAACACATACACATACATATACAGTACCAGTCAAACACATACATATACAGTACCAGTCAAACACATACATATACAGTACCAGTCAGACACATACATATACAGTACCAGTCAAACACATACATATACAGTACCAGTCAGACACATACATATACATATACAGTACCAGTCAAACACATACACATACATATACAGTACCAGTCAGACACATACATATACATATACAGTACCAGTCAGACACATACACATACATATACAGTACCAGTCAAACACATACACATACAGTACCAGTCAAACACATACATATACAGTACCAGTCAAACACATACATATACAGTACCAGTCAAACACATACACATACAGTACCAGTCAAACACATACATATACAGTACCAGTCAGACACATACATATACAGTACCAGTCAAACACATACACATACATATACAGTACCAGTCAAACACATACATATACATATACAGTACCAGTCAGACACATACATATACAGTACCAGTCAGACACATACATATACAGTACCAGTCAAACACATACATATACAGTACCAGTCAGACACATACATATACAGTACCAGTCAAACACATACATATACAGTACCAGTCAAACACATACACATACAGTACCAGTCAGACACATACATATACATATACAGTACCAGTCAAACACATACATATACAGTACCAGTCAAACACATACATATACAGTACCAGTCAGACACATACATATACAGTACCAGTCAAACACATACATATACAGTACCAGTCAAACACATACATATACAGTACCAGTCAGACACATACATATACATATACAGTACCAGTCAAACACATACATATACAGTACCAGTCAAACACATACATATACAGTACCAGTCAAACACATACATATACAGTACCAGTCAGACACATACATATACAGTACCAGTCAAACACATACATATACAGTACCAGTCAAACACATACATATACAGTACCAGTCAGACACATACATATACATATACAGTACCAGTCAGACACATACATATACATATACAGTACCAGTCAAACACATACATATACAGTACCAGTCAAACACATACATATACAGTACCAGTCAGACACATACACATACATATACAGTACCAGTCAGACACATACATATACACATACAGTACCAGTCAAACACATACATATACAGTACCAGTCAAACACATACACATACAGTACCAGTCAGACACATACATATACAGTACCAGTCAGACACATACATATACAGTACCAGTCAAACACATACACATACAGTACCAGTCAAACACATACACATACAGTACCAGTCAGTCACACATACATATACAGTACCAGTCAGACACATACATATACAGTACCAGTCAGACACATACACATACAGTACCAGTCAAACATATACATATACAGTACCAGTCAGACACATACATATACAGTACCAGTCAGACACATACATATACAGTACCAGTCAAACACATACACATACAGTACCAGTCAGACACATACATATACAGTACCAGTCAGACACATACATATACAGTACCAGTCAGACACATACATATACAGTACCAGTCAGACACATACATATACAGTACCAGTCAGACACATACATATACAGTACCAGTCAGACACATACACATACATATACAGTACCAGTCAGACACATACATATACAGTACCAGTCAGACACATACACATACATATACAGTACCAGTCAGACACATACATATACAGTACCAGTCAGACACATACATATACAGTACCAGTCAGACACATACATATACAGTACCAGTCAGACACATACATATACAGTACCAGTCAAACACATACATATACAGTACCAGTCAAACACATACATATACAGTACCAGTCAGACACATACATATACAGTACCAGTCAGACACATACACATACATATACAGTACCAGTCAGACACATACATATACAGTACCAGTCAGACACATACATATACAGTACCAGTCAGACACATATACAGTACCAGTCAGACAGTACCAGTCAAACACATACATATACAGTACCAGTCAAACACATACATATACAGTACCAGTCAAACACATACATATACAGTACCAGTCAGACACATACATATACAGTACCAGTCAAACACATACATATACAGTACCAGTCAGACACATACATATACAGTACCAGTCAAACACATACACATACATATACAGTACCAGTCAAACACATACATATACAGTACCAGTCAGACACATACATATACAGTACCAGTCAAACACATACACATACATATACAGTACCAGTCAAACACATACACATACAGTACCAGTCAGACATATACATATACAGTACCAGTCAAACACATACATATACAGTACCAGTCAAACACATACATATACATATACAGTACCAGTCAGACACATACATATACACATACAGTACCAGTCAAACACATACATATACAGTACCAGTCAGACACATACATATACACATACAGTACCAGTCAAACACATACACATACATATACAGTACCAGTCAAACACATACATATACATATACAGTACCAGTCAGACACATACATATACAGTACCAGTCAGACACATACATATACAGTACCAGTCAAACACATACATATACATATACAGTACCAGTCAAACACATACATATACATATACAGTACCAGTCAAACACATACATACATATACAGTACCAGTCAAACACATACATATACAGTACCAGTCAGACACATACATATACATATACAGTACCAGTCAAACACATACACATACAGTACCAGTCAACACATACATATACACATACAGTACCAGTCAAACACATACATATACAGTACCAGTCAGACACATACATATACATATACAGTACCAGTCAAACACATACATATACAGTACCAGTCAGACACATACATACATATACAGTACCAGTCAGACACATACATATACATATACAGTACCAGTCAAACACATACATATACAGTACCAGTCAGACACATACATATACACATACAGTACCAGTCAAACACATACATATACAGTACCAGTCAGACACATACATATACATATACAGTACCAGTCAAACACATACATATACAGTACCAGTCAGACACATACATATACACATACAGTACCAGTCAAACACATACACATACATATACAGTACCAGTCAGACACATACATATACATATACAGTACCAGTCAAACACATACATATACAGTACCAGTCAAACACATACATATACAGTACCAGTCAGACACATACACATACAGTACCAGTCAGACACATACATATACATATACAGTACCAGTCAAACACATACACATACAGTACCAGTCAAACACATACATATACACATACAGTACCAGTCAAACACATACACATACATATACAGTACCAGTCAAACACATACATATACAGTACCAGTCAAACACATACATATACATATACAGTACCAGTCAGACACATACATATACAGTACCAGTCAGACACATACATATACAGTACCAGTCAAACACATACATATACAGTACCAGTCAAACACATACATATACAGTACCAGTCAAACACATACATATACAGTACCAGTCAAACACATACATATACAGTACCAGTCAGACACATACATATACAGTACCAGTCAGACACATACACATACAGTACCAGTCAAACACATACATATACATATACAGTACCAGTCAAACACATACATATACATATACAGTACCAGTCAGACACATACATATACAGTACCAGTCAAACACATACATATACATATACAGTACCAGTCAAACACATACACATACATATACAGTACCAGTCAAACACATACATATACATATACAGTACCAGTCAAACACATACATATACAGTACCAGTCAGACACATACATATACAGTACCAGTCAAACACATACATATACATATACAGTACCAGTCAAACACATACATATACATATACAGTACCAGTCAGACACATACATATACAGTACCAGTCAAACACATACATATACAGTACCAGTCAAACACATACACATACAGTACCAGTCAGACACATACATATACAGTACCAGTCAGACACATACATATACAGTACCAGTCAGACACATACATATACAGTACCAGTCAAACACATACATATACAGTACCAGTCAAACACATACATATACAGTACCAGTCAGACACATACATATACAGTACCAGTCAGACACATACATATACAGTACCAGTCAAACACATACACATACACATACAGTACCAGTCAAACACATACATATACAGTACCAGTCAGACACATACATATACAGTACCAGTCAGACACATACATATACAGTACCAGTCAAACACATACATATACAGTACCAGTCAAACACATACATATACAGTACCAGTCAGACACATACATATACAGTACCAGTCAAACACATACATATACAGTACCAGTCAGACACATACATATACAGTACCAGTCAAACACATACATATACAGTACCAGTCAAACACATACATATACAGTACCAGTCAGACACATACATATACATATACAGTACCAGTCAAACACATACACATACATATACAGTACCAGTCAGACACATACATATACATATACAGTACCAGTCAAACACATACATATACATATACAGTACCAGTCAGACACATACACATACAGTACCAGTCAAACACATACACATACAGTACCAGTCAAACACATACATATACAGTACCAGTCAAACACATACATATACAGTACCAGTCAAACACATACACATACAGTACCAGTCAAACACATACATATACAGTACCAGTCATACACATACATATACAGTACCAGTCAAACACATACATATACAGTACCAGTCAAACACATACACATACAGTACCAGTCAGACACATACACATACATATACAGTACCAGTCAAACACATACACATACAGTACCAGTCAAACACATACATATACATATACACATACAGTACCAGTCAGACACATACATATACATATACACATACAGTACCAGTCAAACACATACACATACATATACAGTACCAGTCAAACACATACACATACAGTACCAGTCAAACACATACACATACATATACACATACAGTACCAGTCAAACACATACACATACATATACAGTACCAGTCAAACACATACATATACAGTACCAGTCAGACACATACACATACATATACAGTACCAGTCAAACACATACACATACAGTACCAGTCAAACACATACATATACAGTACCAGTCAAACACATACATATACAGTACCAGTCAGACACATACATATACAGTACCAGTCAAACACATACACATACATATACAGTACCAGTCAAACACATACATATACAGTACCAGTCAAACATATACATATACAGTACCAGTCAAACATATACATATACAGTACCAGTCAGACACATACACATACAGTACCAGTCAAACACATACATATACAGTACCAGTCAAACACATACACATACAGTACCAGTCAGACACATACACATACAGTACCAGTCAAACACATACATATACAGTACCAGTCAGACACATACACATACATATACAGTACCAGTCAAACACATACACATACAGTACCAGTCAAACACATACACATACAGTACCAGTCAAACACATACATATACACATACAGTACCAGTCAGACACATACATATACACATACAGTACCAGTCAGACACATACATATACAGTACCAGTCAGACACATACATATACAGTACCAGTCAAACACATACACATACAGTACCAGTCAGACACATACATATACAGTACCAGTCAAACACATACACATACAGTACCAGTCAAACACATACATATACACATACAGTACCAGTCAGACACATACATATACACATACAGTACCAGTCAGACACATACATATACAGTACCAGTCAAACACATACACATACAGTACCAGTCAGACACATACATATACAGTACCAGTCAGACACATACATATACAGTACCAGTCAAACACATACATATACAGTACCAGTCAAACACATACATATACAGTACCAGTCAAACACATACATATACATATACAGTACCAGTCAAACACATACATATACAGTACCAGTCAAACACATACATATACAGTACCAGTCAAACACATACACATACAGTACCAGTCAAACACATACATATACATATACAGTACCAGTCAGACACATACATATACATATACAGTACCAGTCAAACACATACATATACAGTACCAGTCAGACACATACACATACAGTACCAGTCAAACACATACACATACATATACAGTACCAGTCAAACACATACATATACAGTACCAGTCAGACACATACATATACAGTACCAGTCAGACACATACACATACATATACAGTACCAGTCAAACACATACATATACAGTACCAGTCAGACACATACACATACAGTACCAGTCAAACACATACACATACATATACAGTACCAGTCAAACACATACATATACATATACAGTACCAGTCAGACACATACATATACAGTACCAGTACACATACATATACAGTACCAGTACCAGTCAAACACATACACATACAGTACCAGTCAAACACATACACATACATATACAGTACCAGTCAAACACATACACATACATATACAGTACCAGTCAAACACATACACATACATACAGTACCAGTCAGACACATACATATACATATACAGTACCAGTCAAACACATACACATACAGTACCAGTCAACACATACATATACAGTACCAGTCAAACACATACACATACAGTACCAGTCAAACACATACACATACAGTACCAGTCAAACACATACATATACAGTACCAGTCAGACACATACATATACAGTACCAGTCAAACACATACACATACAGTACCAGTCAGACACATACATATACAGTACCAGTCAGACACATACATATACAGTACCAGTCAGACACATACATATACATATACAGTACCAGTCAAACACATACACATACAGTACCAGTCAAACACATACACATACAGTACCAGTCAGACACATACATATACATATACAGTACCAGTCAAACACATACACATACAGTACCAGTCAAACACATACATATACAGTACCAGTCAAACACATACACATACAGTACCAGTCAGACACATACACATACAGTACCAGTCAGACACATACATATACATATACAGTACCAGTCAAACACATACACATACAGTACCAGTCAAACACATACACATATAGTACCAGTCAAACACATACATATACAGTACCAGTCAGACACATACACATACATATACAGTACCAGTCAAACACATACACATACAGTACCAGTCAAACACATACACATACAGTACCAGTCAAACACATACACATACAGTACCAGTCAAACACATACATATACAGTACCAGTCAGACACATACACATACATATACATATACAGTACCAGTCAGACACATACACATACATATACATATACAGTACCAGTCAGACACATACATATACAGTACCAGTCAAACACATACATATACAGTACCAGTCAAACACATACATATACAGTACCAGTCAGACACATACATATACATATACAGTACCAGTCAAACACATACATATACAGTACCAGTCAAACACATACATATACAGTACCAGTCAGACACATACACATACAGTACCAGTCAAACACATACACATACATATACAGTACCAGTCAGACACATACATATACAGTACCAGTCAAACACATACATATACAGTACCAGTCAGACACATACACATACAGTACCAGTCAGACACATACATATACATATACAGTACCAGTCAGACACATACATATACAGTACCAGTCAGACACATACACATACAGTACCAGTCAGACACATACATATACAGTACCAGTCAGACACATACATATACAGTACCAGTCAGACACATACATATACAGTACCAGTCAGACACATACACATACAGTACCAGTCAGACACATACATATACAGTACCAGTCAGACACATACACATACAGTACCAGTCAGACACATACATATACATATACAGTACCAGTCAAACACATACATATACAGTACCAGTCAGACACATACATATACATATACAGTACCAGTCAAACACATACACATACAGTACCAGTCAGACACATACACATACAGTACCAGTCAAACACATACATATACAGTACCAGTCAAACACATACACATACAGTACCAGTCAAACACATACACATACAGTACCAGTCAAACACATACATATACAGTACCAGTCAAACACATACATATACAGTACCAGTCAAACACATACATATACAGTACCAGTCAAACACATACATATACAGTACCAGTCAAACACATACATATACAGTACCAGTCAGACACATACATATACAGTACCAGTCAAACACATACACATACAGTACCAGTCAAACACATACACATACAGTACCAGTCAAACACATACACATACAGTACCAGTCAAACACATACACATACAGTACCAGTCAAACACATACATATACAGTACCAGTCAGACACATACACATACATATACAGTACCAGTCAAACACATACATATACAGTACCAGTCAGACACATACACATACAGTACCAGTCAGACACATACATATACAGTACCAGTCAGACACATACATATACAGTACCAGTCAAACACATACATATACAGTACCAGTCAAACACATACATATACAGTACCAGTCAGACACATACACATACAGTACCAGTCAAACACATACACATACAGTACCAGTCAAACACATACATATACAGTACCAGTCAAACACATACATATACAGTACCAGTCAGACACATACACATACAGTACCAGTCAGACACATACATATACATATACAGTACCAGTCAAACACATACATATACATATACAGTACCAGTCAAACATATACACATACATATACAGTACCAGTCAGACACATACACATACATATACATATACAGTACCAGTCAAACACATACATATACATATACAGTACCAGTCAAACATATACACATACATATACAGTACCAGTCAGACACATACACATACATATACATATACAGTACCAGTCAAACACATACATATACATATACAGTACCAGTCAAACATATACACATACATATACAGTACCAGTCAAACACATACATATACAGTACCAGTCAAACATATACATATACAGTACCAGTCAAACACATACACATACAGTACCAGTCAAACACATACACATACATATACAGTACCAGTCAGACACATACACATACATATACAGTACCAGTCAGACACATACACATACATATACAGTACCAGTCAAACACATACACATACATATACAGTACCAGTCAAACACATACACATACATATACAGTACCAGTCAGACACATACATATACAGTACCAGTCAGACACATACATATACAGTACCAGTCAGACATATACATATACAGTACCAGTCAGACACATACATATACATATACAGTACCAGTCAGACACATACATATACAGTACCAGTCAAACACATACACATACAGTACCAGTCAAACACATACATATACAGTACCAGTCAGACACATATACATATACAGTACCAGTCAAACACATACACATACAGTACCAGTCAAACACATACATATACAGTACCAGTCAGACACATACACATACATATACATATACAGTACCAGTCAAACACATACACATACATATACAGTACCAGTCAGACACATACACATACATATACATATACAGTACCAGTCAAACACATACATATACATATACAGTACCAGTCAGACACATACACATACATATACATATACAGTACCAGTCAAACACATACATATACATATACAGTACCAGTCAAACACATACACATACATATACAGTACCAGTCAAACACATACATATACAGTACCAGTCAGACACATACATATACAGTACCAGTCAGACACATACATATACATATACAGTACCAGTCAGACACATACATATACAGTACCAGTCAAACACATACACATACAGTACCAGTCAAACACATACATATACAGTACCAGTCAGACACATATACATATACAGTACCAGTCAAACATATACATATACAGTACCAGTCAAACACATACATATACAGTACCAGTCAGACACATACATATACAGTACCAGTCAAACACATACATATACAGTACCAGTCAAACACATACATATACAGTACCAGTCAAACACATACATATACATATACAGTACCAGTCAGACACATACATATACATATACAGTACCAGTCAAACACATACACATACATATACAGTACCAGTCAGACACATACATATACATATACAGTACCAGTCAGACACATACACATACATATACAGTACCAGTCAAACACATACACATACAGTACCAGTCAAACACATACATATACAGTACCAGTCAAACACATACATATACAGTACCAGTCAAACACATACACATACAGTACCAGTCAAACACATACATATACAGTACCAGTCAGACACATACATATACAGTACCAGTCAAACACATACACATACATATACAGTACCAGTCAAACACATACATATACATATACAGTACCAGTCAGACACATACATATACAGTACCAGTCAGACACATACATATACAGTACCAGTCAAACACATACATATACAGTACCAGTCAGACACATACATATACAGTACCAGTCAAACACATACATATACAGTACCAGTCAAACACATACACATACAGTACCAGTCAGACACATACATATACATATACAGTACCAGTCAAACACATACATATACAGTACCAGTCAAACACATACATATACAGTACCAGTCAAACACATACATATACAGTACCAGTCAGACACATACATATACAGTACCAGTCAAACACATACATATACAGTACCAGTCAAACACATACATATACAGTACCAGTCAGACACATACATATACATATACAGTACCAGTCAGACACATACATATACATATACAGTACCAGTCAAACACATACATATACAGTACCAGTCAAACACATACATATACAGTACCAGTCAGACACATACACATACATATACAGTACCAGTCAGACACATACATATACACATACAGTACCAGTCAAACACATACATATACAGTACCAGTCAAACACATACACATACAGTACCAGTCAGACACATACATATACAGTACCAGTCAGACACATACATATACAGTACCAGTCAAACACATACACATACAGTACCAGTCAAACACATACACATACAGTACCAGTCAGACACATACATATACAGTACCAGTCAGACACATACATATACAGTACCAGTCAGACACATACACATACAGTACCAGTCAAACATATACATATACAGTACCAGTCAGACACATACATATACAGTACCAGTCAGACACATACATATACAGTACCAGTCAAACACATACACATACAGTAGTACCAGTCAGACACATACATATACAGTACCAGTCAGACACATACATATACAGTACCAGTCAGACACATACATATACAGTACCAGTCAGACACATACATATACAGTACCAGTCAGACACATACATATACAGTACCAGTCAGACACATACACATACATATACAGTACCAGTCAGACACATACATATACAGTACCAGTCAGACACATACACATACATATACAGTACCAGTCAGACACATACATATACAGTACCAGTCAGACACATACATACATACAGTACCAGTCAGTCAGACACATACATATACAGTACCAGTCAGTCAGACACATACATATACAGTACCAGTCAAACACATACATATACAGTACCAGTCAAACACATACATATACAGTACCAGTCAGACACATACATATACAGTACCAGTCAGACACATACACATACATATACAGTACCAGTCAGACACATACATATACAGTACCAGTCAGACACATACATATACAGTACCAGTCAGACACATACATATACATATACAGTACCAGTCAGACACATACATATACAGTACCAGTCAAACACATACATATACAGTACCAGTCAAACACATACATATACAGTACCAGTCAGACACATACATATACAGTACCAGTCAAACACATACATATACAGTACCAGTCAGACACATACATATACAGTACCAGTCAAACACATACACATACATATACAGTACCAGTCAAACACATACATATACAGTACCAGTCAGACACATACATATACAGTACCAGTCAAACACATACACATACATATACAGTACCAGTCAAACACATACACATACAGTACCAGTCAGACATATACATATACAGTACCAGTCAAACACATACATATACAGTACCAGTCAAACACATACATATACATATACAGTACCAGTCAGACACATACATATACACATACAGTACCAGTCAAACACATACATATACAGTACCAGTCAGACACATACATATACAGTACCAGTCAAACACATACATATACATATACAGTACCAGTCAGACACATACATATACAGTACCAGTCAGACACATACATATACACATACAGTACCAGTCAAACACATACACATACATATACAGTACCAGTCAAACACATACATATACATATACAGTACCAGTCAAACACATACATATACAGTACCAGTCAGACACATACATATACATATACAGTACCAGTCAAACACATACACATACAGTACCAGTCAGACACATACATATACACATACAGTACCAGTCAAACACATACATATACAGTACCAGTCAGACACATACATATACATATACAGTACCAGTCAAACACATACATATACAGTACCAGTCAGACACATACATATACAGTACCAGTCAGACACATACATATACATATACAGTACCAGTCAAACACATACATATACAGTACCAGTCAGACACATACATATACACATACAGTACCAGTCAAACACATACATATACAGTACCAGTCAGACACATACATATACATATACAGTACCAGTCAAACACATACATATACAGTACCAGTCAGACACATACATATACACATACAGTACCAGTCAAACACATACACATACATATACAGTACCAGTCAGACACATACATATACATATACAGTACCAGTCAAACACATACATATACAGTACCAGTCAAACACATACATATACAGTACCAGTCAGACACATACACATACAGTACCAGTCAGACACATACATATACATATACAGTACCAGTCAAACACATACACATACAGTACCAGTCAAACACATACATATACACATACAGTACCAGTCAAACACATACACATACATATACAGTACCAGTCAAACACATACATATACAGTACCAGTCAAACACATACATATACCAGTATACATACACCAGTCAGACACATACATATACACCAGTCAGACACATACATATACAGTACCAGTCAAACACATACATATACAGTACCAGTCAAACACATACATATACAGTACCAGTCAAACACATACATATACAGTACCAGTCAAACACATACATATACAGTACCAGTCAGACACATACATATACAGTACCAGTCAGACACATACACATACAGTACCAGTCAAACACATACATATACATATACAGTACCAGTCAAACACATACATATACATATACAGTACCAGTCAGACACATACATATACAGTACCAGTCAAACACATACATATACATATACAGTACCAGTCAAACACATACACATACATATACAGTACCAGTCAAACACATACATATACATATACAGTACCAGTCAAACACATACATATACAGTACCAGTCAGACACATACATATACAGTACCAGTCAAACACATACATATACATATACAGTACCAGTCAAACACATACATATACATATACAGTACCAGTCAGACACATACATATACAGTACCAGTCAAACACATACATATACAGTACCAGTCAAACACATACACATACAGTACCAGTCAGACACATACATATACAGTACCAGTCAGACACATACATATACAGTACCAGTCAGACACATACATATACAGTACCAGTCAAACACATACATATACAGTACCAGTCAAACACATACATATACAGTACCAGTCAGACACATACATATACAGTACCAGTCAGACACATACATACAGTACCAGTCAAACACATACAGTATACACATACATATACAGTACCAGTCAAACACATACATATACAGTACCAGTCAGACACATACATATACAGTACCAGTCAGTACATATACAGTACCAGTCAAACACATACATATACAGTACCAGTCAAACACATACATATACAGTACCAGTCAGACACATACATATACAGTACCAGTCAAACACATACATATACAGTACCAGTCAGACACATACATATACAGTACCAGTCAAACACATACATATACAGTACCAGTCAAACACATACATATACAGTACCAGTCAGACACATACATATACATATACAGTACCAGTCAAACACATACACATACATATACAGTACCAGTCAGACACATACATATACATATACAGTACCAGTCAAACACATACATATACATATACATATACAGTACCAGTCACCAGTCAGTCAAACACATACACATACAGTACCAGTCAAACACATACATATACAGTACCAGTCAAACACATACATATACAGTACCAGTCAAACACATACATATACAGTACATATACAGTAGTCAAACACATACACATACAGTACCACATACATATACAGTACCAGTCATACACATACATATACAGTACCACAGTCAAACACATACATATACAGTACCAGTCAAACACATACACATACAGTACCAGTCAGACACATACACATACATATACAGTACCAGTCAAACACATACACATACAGTACCAGTCAAACACATACATATACATATACACATACAGTACCAGTCAGACACATACATATACATATACACATACAGTACCAGTCAAACACATACACATACATATACAGTACCAGTCAAACACATACACATACAGTACCAGTCAAACACATACACATACATATACACATACAGTACCAGTCAAACACATACACATACATATACAGTACCAGTCAAACACATACATATACAGTACCAGTCAGACACATACACATACATATACAGTACCAGTCAAACACATACACATACAGTACCAGTCAAACACATACATATACAGTACCAGTCAAACACATACATATACAGTACCAGTCAGACACATACATATACAGTACCAGTCAAACACATACACATACATATACAGTACCAGTCAAACACATACATATACAGTACCAGTCAAACATATACATATACATATACAGTACCAGTCAAACATATACATATACAGTACCAGTCAGACACATACACATACAGTACCAGTCAAACACATACACATACATATACAGTACCAGTCAAACATATACATATACAGTACCAGTCAGACACATACACATACAGTACCAGTCAAACACATACATATACAGTACCAGTCAAACACATACACATACAGTACCAGTCAGACACATACACATACAGTACCAGTCAAACACATACATATACAGTACCAGTCAGACACATACACATACATATACAGTACCAGTCAAACACATACACATACAGTACCAGTCAAACACATACACATACAGTACCAGTCAAACACATACATATACACATACAGTACCAGTCAGACACATACATATACAGTACCAGTCAAACACATACACATACAGTACCAGTCAGACACATACATATACAGTACCAGTCAGACACATACATATACAGTACCAGTCAAACACATACATATACAGTACCAGTCAAACACATACATATACAGTACCAGTCAAACACATACATATACATATACAGTACCAGTCAAACACATACATATACAGTACCAGTCAAACACATACATATACAGTACCAGTCAAACACATACACATACAGTACCAGTCAAACACATACATATACATATACAGTACCAGTCAGACACATACATATACATATACAGTACCAGTCAAACACATACATATACAGTACCAGTCAGACACATACACATACAGTACCAGTCAAACACATACACATACATATACAGTACCAGTCAAACACATACATATACAGTACCAGTCAGACACATACACATACAGTACCAGTCAAACACATACACATACATATACAGTACCAGTCAAACACATACATATACATATACAGTACCAGTCAGACACATACATATACAGTACCAGTCAGACACATACACATACATATACAGTACCAGTCAAACACATACATATACAGTACCAGTCAGACACATACACATACAGTACCAGTCAAACACATACACATACATATACAGTACCAGTCAAACACATACACATACATATACAGTACCAGTCAGACACATACATATACATATACAGTACCAGTCAAACACATACACATACAGTACCAGTCAGACACATACATATACATATACAGTACCAGTCAAACACATACACATACAGTACCAGTCAAACACATACACATACAGTACCAGTCAAACACATACATATACAGTACCAGTCAGACACATACATATACAGTACCAGTCAAACACATACACATACAGTACCAGTCAGACACATACATATACAGTACCAGTCAGACACATACATATACAGTACCAGTCAGACACATACATATACAGTACCAGTCAGACACATACATATACATGTACAGTACCAGTCAAACACATACACATACAGTACCAGTCAAACACATACACATACAGTACCAGTCAGACACATACATATACATATACAGTACCAGTCAGACACATACATATACAGTACCAGTCAAACACATACACATACAGTACCAGTCAGACACATACATATACAGTACCAGTCAGACACATACATATACAGTACCAGTCAGACACATACATATACAGTACCAGTCAGACACATACATATACATGTACAGTACCAGTCAAACACATACACATACAGTACCAGTCAAACACATACACATACAGTACCAGTCAAACACATACATATACAGTACCAGTCAGACACATACACATACATATACAGTACCAGTCAAACACATACACATACAGTACCAGTCAAACACATACACATACAGTACCAGTCAAACACATACACATACAGTACCAGTCAAACACATACATATACAGTACCAGTCAGACACATACACATACATATACATATACAGTACCAGTCAGACACATACACATACATATACATATACAGTACCAGTCAGACACATACATATACAGTACCAGTCAAACACATACATATACAGTACCAGTCAAACACATACATATACAGTACCAGTCAGACACATACATATACATATACAGTACCAGTCAAACACATACATATACAGTACCAGTCAAACACATACATATACAGTACCAGTCAGACACATACACATACAGTACCAGTCAAACACATACACATACATATACAGTACCAGTCAGACACATACATATACAGTACCAGTCAAACACATACATATACAGTACCAGTCAGACACATACACATACAGTACCAGTCAGACACATACATATACATATACAGTACCAGTCAGACACATACATATACAGTACCAGTCAGACACATACACATACAGTACCAGTCAGACACATACATATACAGTACCAGTCAGACACATACATATACAGTACCAGTCAGACACATACATATACAGTACCAGTCAGACACATACACATACAGTACCAGTCAGACACATACATATACAGTACCAGTCAGACACATACACATACAGTACCAGTCAGACACATACATATACATATACAGTACCAGTCAAACACATACATATACAGTACCAGTCAGACACATACATATACATATACAGTACCAGTCAAACACATACATATACAGTACCAGTCAAACACATACACATACAGTACCAGTCAAACACATACATATACAGTACCAGTCAGACACATACATATACAGTACCAGTCAAACACATACATATACAGTACCAGTCAAACACATACATATACAGTACCAGTCAAACACATACATATACAGTACCAGTCAGACACATACATATACAGTACCAGTCAAACACATACACATACAGTACCAGTCAAACACATACACATACAGTACCAGTCAAACACATACACATACAGTACCAGTCAAACACATACATATACAGTACCAGTCAGACACATACATATACAGTACCAGTCAAACACATACATATACAGTACCAGTCAGACACATACATATACAGTACCAGTCAAACACATACATATACAGTACCAGTCAGACACATACATATACAGTACCAGTCAAACACATACATATACAGTACCAGTCAGACACATACACATACATATACAGTACCAGTCAAACACATACATATACAGTACCAGTCAGACACATACACATACAGTACCAGTCAGACACATACATATACAGTACCAGTCAGACACATACATATACAGTACCAGTCAAACACATACATATACAGTACCAGTCAAACACATACATATACAGTACCAGTCAGACACATACACATACAGTACCAGTCAAACACATACACATACAGTACCAGTCAAACACATACATATACAGTACCAGTCAAACACATACATATACAGTACCAGTCAGACACATACACATACAGTACCAGTCAGACACATACATATACATATACAGTACCAGTCAAACACATACATATACAGTACCAGTCAGACACATACATATACATATACAGTACCAGTCAAACACATACATATACATATACAGTACCAGTCAGACACATACATATACATATACAGTACCAGTCAGACACATACACATACAGTACCAGTCAAACACATACATATACAGTACCAGTCAAACACATACATATACATATACAGTACCAGTCAGACACATACATATACATATACAGTACCAGTCAGACACATACATATACAGTACCAGTCAAACACATACACATACAGTACCAGTCAAACACATACACATACAGTACCAGTCAGACACATACATATACATATACAGTACCAGTCAAACACATACATATACAGTACCAGTCAAACACATACATATACAGTACCAGTCAGACACATACATATACAGTACCAGTCAGACACATACATATACAGTACCAGTCAGACACATACATATACAGTACCAGTCAAACACATACATATACAGTACCAGTCAAACACATACATATACAGTACCAGTCAGACACATACATATACAGTACCAGTCAAACACATACACATACATATACAGTACCAGTCAGACACATACATATACAGTACCAGTCAGACACATACATATACATATACAGTACCAGTCAAACACATACATATACATATACAGTACCAGTCAGACACATACACATACAGTACCAGTCAAACACATACATATACAGTACCAGTCAAACATATACATATACAGTACCAGTCAGACACATACATATACAGTACCAGTCAGACACATACATATACAGTACCAGTCAGACACATACATATACAGTACCAGTCAGACACATACACATACAGTACCAGTCAAACACATACATATACAGTACCAGTCAGACACATACATATACAGTACCAGTCAAACACATACACATACATATACAGTACCAGTCAGACACATACACATACATATACAGTACCAGTCAAACACATACACATACATATACAGTACCAGTCAGACACATACACATACATATACAGTACCAGTCAGACACATACACATACATATACAGTACCAGTCAAACACATACATATACAGTACCAGTCAGACACATACATATACAGTACCAGTCAGACACATACACATACAGTACCAGTCAAACACATACACATACATATACAGTACCAGTCAAACACATACATATACATATACAGTACCAGTCAAACACATACACATACAGTACCAGTCAGACATATACATATACAGTACCAGTCAAACATATACATATACAGTACTGGAATATAAAAAATATATAGAGTACCAGTCAAAAGTTTGGACACACCTCCTCATTCCAGGGTTGTTCTTTATTTTTACTATTTTCTACATTGTAGAATAATAGTGAAGACATCAAAACTGTGAAATAACACATATGGAATCATGTAGTAACCAAAAAAGTGTTAAACAAATCAAAATATATTTATATTTTAGATTCTTCAATGTATCCATCCTTTGCCTTGATGACAGCTTTTCACACTCTTGGCATTCTCTCAACCAGCTTCATGAGGTAGTCACCTGGAATGCATTTCAATTAACAGGTGTGCCTTGTTAAAAGTTAATTTGAGGAATTTATTTCCCTCTTAATGCTTTAAGGTAGGGGTGGTACACAGAAGATAGCCCTATTTGGTAAAAGACCAAGTCCATATTATGGCAAGAACAGCTCAAATAAGCAAAGAGAAAAGACAGTCCATCATTACTTTAAGGCATAAAGGTCAGTCAATATGGAACATTTCTTCAAATGCAGTCGCAAAAACCATCATATGATGAAACTGGCTCTCAAGAGGACCACCACAGGAAAGGAAGACCCAGAGTTCCCTCTGCTGCAGAGGATCAGTTCATTAGAGTTAACTGGCTCTCATGAGGACCGCCACAGGAAAGGAAGACCCAGAGTTCCCTCTGCTACAGGAAGACCCAGAGTTACCTGTCTCTCATGAGGACCGCCACAGGAAAGGAAGACCCAGAGTTCCCTCTGCTGCAGAGGATCATTTCAGCCTCGGAAATTGCAGCCCAAATAAATGCTTCACGGAGTTCAAGTAACAGACACATCTCAACATCAACTGTTCAGAGGAGACTGTTTGAATCAGGCTTCCATGGTCGAATTGCTGCAAAGAAACCACTACTAAAGGACACCAATACGAAGAAGAGATTTGCTTGGGCCAAGAAACAAGAGCAATGGACATTAGACCGGTGGAAAAACATCCTTTGGTCTGACGAGTCCAAATTTGAGATTTTTGGTTCCAACCTCTGTGTCTTTGTGGGACGCAGAGTAGGTACACTGAACGGATGATCTCTGTGGTTCCCACGAAGCATGGAGGAGGAGGTGTGATGGTGTAGGGGTGCTATAAATAATAAAATATATGATAAAAATGACAGACCTCTACATGCTTTGTAAGTAGGACAACCTGCAAAATCAGCAGTGTATCAAAGACTTGTTCTTTCCACTGTAGTCTCTACATTGACTCTGTACTGGTACCCTTGTATATAGTTTAAATGTTTCATCAAACTATTAACCCTAACCCTATATATATTTTATATATATATAGAAATACATACATACATTGTCACCCCTTACAGTTGAAATGTTTCATCAAACTACTAACCCTAACCCTATATATATTTTATATATATAGAAATACATACATCGTCACCCCTTACAGTTGAAATGTTTCATCAAACTACTAACCCTAACCCTATATATATTTTATATATATATATAGAAATACATACATTGTCACCCCTCACAGTTGAAATGTCTCTTTCAATTCAGATTCAATGAGACAAACCTGATCGATAAATTACACTTTTAAATTTTACCTTTATTTAACCAGGCAAGTCAGTTAAGAACAAATTCTTATTTTCAATAACGGCCTAGGAACAGTGGGTTAACTGCCTGTTCAGGGGCAGAACGACAGATTTGTACCTTGTCGGCTCGGGGGTTTGAACTCCGCAACCTTCCGGTTACAAGTCCAACGCTCTAACCACTAGGCTACCCTGCCGCCCCTACACTCTAACCACTAGGCTACCCTGCCACCTCTACACTCTAACCACTAGGCTACCCTGCCACCTCTACACTCTAACCACTAGGCTACCCTGCCACCTCTACACTCTAACCACTAGGCTACCCTGCCACCTCTACACTCTAACCACTAGGCTACCCTGCCTCCTCTACACTCTAACCACTAGGCTACCCTGCCACCTCTACACTCTAACCACTAGGCTATCCTGCCACCTCTACACTCTAACCACTAGGCTACCCTGCCACCTCTACACTCTAACCACTAGGCTACCCTGCCACCTCTACACTCTAACCACTAGGCTACCCTGCCTCCTCTACACTCTAACCACGAGGCTACCCTGCCTCCTCTACACTCTAACCACTAGGCTACCCTGCCTCCTCTACACTCTAACCACTAGGCTACCCTGCCACCTCTACACTCTAACCACTAGGCTACCCTGCCTCCTCTACACTCTAACCACTAGGCTACCCTGCCTCCTCTACACTCTAACCACTAGGCTACCTGCCTCCACTACACTCTAACCACTAGGCTACCCTGCCTCCTCTACACTCTAACCACTAGGCTACCCTGCCACCTCTACACTCTAACCACTAGGCTACCCTGCCACCTCTACACTCTAACCACTAGGCTACCCTGCCACCTCTACACTCTAACCACTAGGCTACCCTGCCACCTCTACACTCTAACCACTAGGCTACCCTGCCACCTCTACACTCTAACCACTAGGCTACCCTGCCACCTCTACACTCTAACCACTAGGCTACCCTGCCACCTCTACACTCTAACCACTAGGCTACCCTGCCACCTCTACACTCTAACCACTAGGCTACCCTGCCACCTCTACACTCTAACCACTAGGCTACCCTGCCACCTCTACACTCTAACCACTAGGCTACTCCTGCCTCCTCTAACCACACTCTAACCACTAGGCTACCCTGCCACCTCTACACTCTAACCACTAGGCTACCTGCCACCTCTACACTCTAACCACTAGGCTACCCTGCCACCTCTACACTCTAACCACTAGGCTACCCTGCCACCTCTACACTATAACCACTAGGCTACCCTGCCACCTCTACACTCTAACCACTAGGCTACCCTGCCACCTCTACACTCTAACCACTAGGCTACCCTGCCACCTCTACACTCTAACCACTAGGCTACCCTGCCACCTCTACACTATAACCACTAGGCTACCCTGCCACCTCTACACTCTAACCACTAGGCTACCCTGCCGCCCCAAATAAATCAAACATAATTACAACGCAACACTAATTACAACACAACCGTCCAATGTTGTCAAACAGAACTTCTGCCGGAACTCAGTGTGTCACCGTCAGATCTGTGTCTGTGTGTGTGAGGTCAGTGTGTGAGGTCAGTGTGTGTGTGTGAGGTCAGTGTGTGTGTGTGAGGTCAGTGTGTGTGTGTGAGGTCAGTGTGTGAGGTCAGTGTGTGTGAGGTCAGTGTGTGAGGTCAGTGTGTGTGTGGTCAGTGTGTGAGGTCAGTGTGTGTGTGTGAGGTCAGTGTGTGTGTGAGGTCAGTGTGTGTGTGTGAGGTCAGTGTGTGTGTGAGGTCAGTGTGTGAGGTCAGTGTGTGTGAGGTCAGTGTGTGAGGTCAGTGTGTGTGTGTGAGGTCAGTGTGTGTGTGTGAGGTCAGTGTGTGTGTGAGTGAGGTCAGTGTGTGTGAGGTCAGTGTGTGTGAGGTCAGTGTGTGAGGTCAGTGTGTGTGAGGTCAGTGTGTGAGGTCAGTGTGTGTGAGGTCAGTGTGTGTGAGGTCAGTGTGTGTGAGGTCAGTGTGTGAGGTCAGTGTGTGTGAGGTCAGTGTGTGTGTGTGAGGTCAGTGTGTGTGAGGTCAGTGTGTGTGTGAGTGAGGTCAGTGTGTGTGAGGTCAGTGTGTGTGAGGTCAGTGTGTGAGGTCAGTGTGTGAGGTCAGTGTGTGTGAGGTCAGTGTGTGTGAGGTCAGTGTGTGAGGTCAGTGTGTGAGAGCAGTGTGTGAGGTCAGTGTGTGTGAGGTCAGTGTGTGTGAGGTCAGTGTGTGTGAGGTCAGTGTGTGTGAGGTCAGTGTGTGAGGTCAGTGTGTGTGAGGTCAGTGTGTGTGAGGTCAGTGTGTGAGGTCAGTGTGTGAGGTCAGTGTGTGTGAGGTCAGTGTGTGTGAGGTCAGTGTGTGAGGTCAGTGTGTGAGGTCAGTGTGTGTGAGGTCAGTGTGTGAGGTCAGTGTGTGTGAGGTCAGTGTGTGTGAGGTCAGTGTGTGTGAGGTCAGTGTGTGTGAGTGAGGTCAGTGTGTGTGAGGTCAGTGTGTGTGAGGTCAGTGTGTGAGGTCAGTGTGTGAGGTCAGTGTGTGAGGTCAGTGTGTGTGAGGTCAGTGTGTGTGAGGTCAGTGTGTGTGAGGTCAGTGTGTGAGGTCAGTGTGTGTGAGGTCAGTGTGTGAGGTCAGTGTGTGTGAGGTCAGTGTGTGAGGTCAGTGTGTGTGAGGTCAGTGTGTGAGGTCAGTGTGTGTGAGGTCAGTGTGTGTGGTCAGTGTGTGAGGTCAGTGTGTGAGGTCAGTGTGTGTGAGGTCAGTGTGTGTGAGGTCAGTGTGTGTGTGTGAGGTCAGTGTGTGTGTGTGAGGTCAGTGTGTGTGGTCAGTGTGTGAGGTCAGTGTGTGAGGTCAGTGTGTGTGAGGTCAGTGTGTGTGAGGTCAGTGTGTGTGAGGTCAGTGTGTGAGGTCAGTGTGTGTGAGGTCAGTGTGTGAGGTCAGTGTGTGTGAGGTCAGTGTGTGTGTGAGTGAGGTCAGTGTGTGTGAGGTCAGTGTGTGTGAGGTCAGTGTGTGTGAGGTCAGTGTGTGAGGTCAGTGTGTGTGAGGTCAGTGTGTGAGGTCAGTGTGTGAGGTCAGTGTGTGTGAGGTCAGTCAGTGTGTGAGGTCAGTGTGTGTGAGGTCAGTGTGTGAGGTCAGTGTGTGTGAGGTCAGTGTGTGAGGTCAGTGTGTGAGGTCAGTGTGTGTGAGGTCAGTGTGTGTGAGGTCAGTGTGTGTGTGAGTGAGGTCAGTGTGTGTGAGGTCAGTGTGTGTGGTCAGTGTGTGGTCAGTGTGTGAGGTCAGTGTGTGTGAGGTCAGTGTGTGTGAGGTCAGTGTGTGTGAGGTCAGTGTGTGTGAGGTCAGTGTGTGAGATCAGTGTGTGGTCAGTGTGTGAGGTCAGTGTGTGAGGTCAGTGTGTGTGAGGTCAGTGTGTGTGAGGTCAGTGTGTGTGAGGTCACTGTGTGAGGTCAGTGTGTGTGAGGTCAGTGTGTGTGAGGTCAGTGTGTGTGAGGTCAGTGTGTGAGGTCACTGTGTGAGGTCAGTGTGTGTGAGGTCAGTGTGTGTGAGGTCAGTGTGTGTGAGGTCAGTGTGTGAGGTCAGTGTGTGAGGTCAGTGTGTGTGAGGTCAGTGTGTGTGAGGTCAGTGTGTGTGAGGTCAGTGTGTGAGGTCAGTGTGTGTGAGGTCAGTGTGTGTGAGGTCAGTGTGTGTGAGGTCAGTGTGTGTGTGAGTGAGGTCAGTGTGTGTGAGGTCAGTGTGTGTGGTCAGTGTGTGAGGTCAGTGTGTGAGGTCAGTGTGTGTGTGAGTGAGGTCAGTGTGTGTGAGGTCAGTGTGTGTGAGGTCAGTGTGTGTGAGGTCAGTGTGTGTGAGGTCAGTGTGTGTGAGGTCAGTGTGTGAGGTCAGTGTGTGTGAGGTCAGTGTGTGAGGTCAGTGTGTGTGAGGTCAGTGTGTGTGAGGTCAGTGTGTGTGAGGTCAGTGTGTGTGTGAGTGAGGTCAGGATTGGGGTCCCAGTAAGCAAGCAGGTCACTGAAGTCCGGGTGTGTGTGTGTATTGTCGTGTGAGGTCGTGTTGTCATGTGAGTGTGTGTTGTGGTGTGTGCGTGTATTGTCAGCACTAATGAGCGTGCCCACAGGGAGGCAGGGGATTGGCTCGTTCCAGAAGCTGAGAGGGAGATGTCTCTTGTTCATTGGACGACATCGTCCCTGGCTCGGCCCAATCCGACAGTCAAACAACTCGGCCAACGGACCCAGACTTCCATCACCCCCGGCAACAGAAACACACGGTCCTTGGTGATTGCCAGCCCTAGACACGGACTCCGGGCTTCCTGTTGCCATCCTAACCAGGTCATCATAGTAACGCCGTCGTCCGCTTGTTGCTGTGGAGATGCGGTCATTGTCGCTGTAGATGTCACAGGCGTCCGGGTCATCGTGGCGACAGCCAAAATATCGCATGACGTCCCGGCTGATGGTGTCAGCAAACCGAAGCAGCTGATTGGTCAGATCTGACGAGCAAGGGGCGGGGCTTGAGAAAGCTTCCTGCTCCTCATCACCTTCCTCTTCCTCCCTGTCCTAATAATAATATTAATAATAATAATCATTTATTTTATTTGCAAACAACAATCAAATCAATGCGACACCTTTTAAGATCAGAGATAAAGGTCAGAGGTTTAAAAAGATTTATAAGGACTTACCTCCTCTTCCTCTTCCTCCTCCTCTTCCTCCTCCCTCTCCTCTTCTTCCTCGTCCATGAGGGAATGTTGGAGGATCATGGGTAGATAGCAGGAGGGAGTGGCCGAGAGACGGAAGGTTCTGATGACACCTGCCGCCATCTTGACATTAATATTATCAGACAGAACATCAATCAGAACTGAGGACAGAGACAGAGCACCAATCAGAACCGAGGACAGAGACAGAACACCAATCAGAACCGAGGACAGAGACAGAACACCAATCAGAAGTGAGGACAGAGACAGAACACCAATCAGAACTGAGGGCAGAGTAAGAACACCAATCAGAAGTGAGGACAGAGACAGAACACCAATCAGAACCGAGGACAGAGACAGAGCACCAATCAGAACTGAGGACAGAGACAGAGCACCAATCAGAACCGAGGACAGAGACAGAACACCAATCAGAAGTGAGGACAGAGACAGAACACCAATCAGAACTGAGGGCAGAGTAAGAACACCAATCAGAACTGAGGACAGAGACAGAACACCAATCAGAACTGATGACAGAGACAGAACACCAATCAGAACTGAGGACAGAGACAGAACACCAATCAGAAGTGAGGACAGAGACAGAACACCAATCAGAACTGAGGACAGAGACAGAACACCAATCAGAACTGAGGGCAGAGTAAGAACACCAATCAGAACTGAGGACAGAGACAGAACACCAATCAGAACTGAGGACAGAGACAGAACACCAATCAGAAGTGAGGACAGAGACAGAACACCAATCAGAACTGAGGGCAGAGTAAGAACACCAATCAGAACTGAGGACAGAGACAGAACACCAATCAGAACTGAGCGGTTAAAGACATATTTTTGGTTCGTTCTGAACCCTCCATACTCTCCTCACCTCTCTGTCCTGTCTGCTGGCCTGGGCTGGTTCTGGGCTGGTTCTGGGGCTGTAGTGGACTGGGCCAGTTCTGGGCTGGCCTGGGGCTGTAGTGGGCTGTAGTGAGTAGTCCTAGTTGCCTGAGCTGGTTCTGGTCTAGGTCTTCTTGTCCGGGGTCAGGGTTAATAGGTCTTCCCGGTCTTCAGGGTCTGGGTCCCAGCTGACTGACTGGTCCTGGTCTTCTGGGTTGGATTCAGGGTTCTGTGTTTCCTCCTCTGGTCCTCTGGTCCGCTCTCTCTCCAGGCTGATAGAGGTCTCCTGCTGCTCACTGTGTCTCTGTCTCAATGTCTCTCTGTCTCAGTGTTTCTCTGTCTCACTGTGTCTCTGTCTCAGTGTTTCTCTGTCTCAGTGTCTCTCTGTCTCAGTGTCTCTCTGTCTCACTGTGTCTCTGTCTCAGTGTTTCTCTGTCTCAGTGTCTCTCTGTCTCAGTGTTTCTCTGTCTCACTGTGTCTCTGTCTCAGTGTTTCTCTGTCTCAGTGTCTCTCTGTCTCAGTGTCTCTCTGTCTCACTGTGTCTCTGTCTCAGTGTTTCTCTGTCTCAGTGTCTCTCTGTCTCAGTGTTTCTCTGTCTCACTGTGTCTCTGTCTCAGTGTTTCTCTGTCTCAGTGTCTCTCTGTCTCAGTGTCTCTCTGTCTCACTGTGTCTCTGTCTCAGTGTTTCTCTGTCTCAGTGTCTCTCTGTCTCAGTGTCTCTCTGTCTCAGTGTCTCTCTGTCTCACTGTGTCTCTGTCTCAGTGTTTCTCTGTCTCAGTGTCTCTCTGTCTCAGTGTTTCTCTGTCTCACTGTGTCTCTGTCTCAGTGTTTCTCTGTTTCAGTGTCTCTCTGTCTCAGTGTCTCTCTGTCTCACTGTGTCTCTGTCTCAGTGTTTCTCTGTCTCAGTGTCTCTCTGTCTCAGTGTCTCTCTGTCTCAGTGTTTCTCTGTCTCAGTGTCTCTCTGTCTCAGTAGGTCTGTCTAAATGTGACTCCAGGGTCTGTCTCAGCATTCTCTGTATTTATAAGGGAGTGTGAGGCTGTTTCCCTGCTCTATGTGTCTTTATGTGTGTGTGTGTGTGTGTGTGTGTGTGTGTGTGTGTGTGTGTGTGTGTGTGTGTGTGTGGTCAATATTTGAGAGCAGGAGTTGGTCAAACACAACAGTGTACAGTAGCGCCCGGCAACAAGAGAGAGGAGAGCACCTAATGGAACCTCTTCCAGGGGACAGTGGAGTGTTGTCACACACACACACACACACACACACACACACACACACACACACACACACACACACACACACACACACACACACACACACACACACACACACACAGTGTGGTGGTCTTATCTCCCTGTGTAATTAGTGTCTAGTTGAAAGCTAAAAGGGCTTGAAATCAAATCTCACACCATTTTGACTTTTAGAGGAGGAACCTTTTTAAAACAACATCAAGATTATAAGGGACCATAACCCATAACCCATAACCCATAACCCATAACCCATAACCCATAACCCATAACCCATAACCCTAACCTAATTAGATTATAAGGGACCATAACCCATAACCCATAACCCATAACCCTAACCTAATTAGATTATAAGGGACCATAACCCATAACCCATAACCCATAACCCATAACCCATAACCCATAACCCTAACCCATAACCCATAACCCATAACCCATAACCCATAACCCATAACCCATAACCCATAACCCTAACCCATAACCCATAACCCATAACCCATAACCCATAACCCATAACCCCTAACCCATAACCCATAACCCATAACCCATAACCCATAACCCATAACCCTAACCCATAACCCTAACCCATAACCCTAACCCATAACCCATAACCCTAACCCATAACCCATAACCCATAACCCATAACCCATAACCCTAACCCATAACCCTAACCCATAACCCATAACCCTAACCCATAACCCATAACCCATAACCCATAACCCATAACCATAACCTAATTAGATTATAAGGGACCATAACCCATAACCCATAACCCATAACCCATAACCCATAACCCATAACCCATAACCCTAACCTAATTAGATTATAAGGGACCATAACCCATAACCCATAACCCATAACCCATAACCCATAACCCATAACCCATAACCCTAACCCATAACCCATAACCCTAACCCATAACCCATAACCCATAACCATAACCCATAACCCATAACCCATAACCCATAACCCATAACCCATAACCCATAACCCTAACCCATAACCCTAACCCATAACCCATAACCCATAACCCATAACCCTAACCCATAACCCATAACCCATAACCCATAACCCTAACCCATAACCCATAACCCATAACCCATAACCCATAACCCTAACCCATAACCCATAACCCATAACCCATAACCCATAACCCATAACCATAACCTAATTAGATTATAAGGGACCATAACCCATAACCCATAACCCTAACCCATAACCCATAACCCATAACCCATAACCCATAACCTAATTAGATTATAAGGGACCATAACCCATAACCCATAACCCATAACCCATAACCCATAACCATAACCCATAACCCATAACCCATAACCCATAACCCATAACCTAATTAGATTATAAGGGACCATAACCCATAACCCATAACCCATAACCATAACCCATAACCCATAACCCATAACCCATAACCCATAACCTAATTAGATTATAAGGGACCATAACCCATAACCCATAACCCATAACCATAACCCATAACCCATAACCCATAACCCATAACCCATAACCCATAACCTAATTAGATTATAAGGGACCATAACCCATAACCCATAACCATAACCCATAACCCATAACCCATAACCCATAACCCATAACCCATAACCATAACCCATAACCCATAACCCATAACCCATAACCCATAACCCATAACCCATAACCCATAACCCATAACCATAACCTAATTAGATTATAAGGGACCATAACCCATAACCCATAACCCTAACCCATAACCCATAACCCATAACCCATAACCCATAACCTAATTAGATTATAAGGGACCATAACCCATAACCCATAACCCATAACCCATAACCCTAACCCATAACCCATAACCCATAACCCATAACCCATAACCCATAACCCATAACCTAATTAGATTATAAGGGACCATAACCCATAACCCATAACCCTAACCCATAACCCATAACCCATAACCCTAACCTAATTAGATTATAAGGGACCATAACCCATAACCCATAACCCATAACCCATAACCCATAACCCTAACCTAATTAGATTATAAGGGACCATAACCCATAACCCATAACCCATAACCCATAACCCATAACCCTAACCTAATTAGATTATAAGGGACCATAACCCATAACCCATAACCCATAACCCATAACCCTAACCCATAACCCATAACCCATAACCCTAACCTAATTAGATTATAAGGGACCATAACCCATAACCCATAACCCATAACCCATAACCCTAACCTAATTAGATTATAAGGGACCATAACCCATAACCCATAACCCATAACCCTAACCCATAACCCTAACCTAATTAGATTAGGTCTGATTAGATCTGAACCTCGGCAAGACGGAGCTGCTCTTCCTCCCGGGGAAGGACTGCCCGTTCTATGATCTCGCCATCACGGTTGACAACTCCATTGTGTCCTCCTCCCAGAGCGCTAAGAACCTTGGCGTGATCCTGGACAACACCCTGTCGTTCTCAACTAACAGTTGGGCGGTGGCCCGTTCTTGTAGGTTCATGCTCTACAACATCCGCAGAGTACGACCCTGCCTCACACAGGAAGCAGCGCAGGTCCTAATCCAGGCACTTGTCATCTCCCGTCTGGATTACTGCAACTCGCTGTTGGCTGGGCTCCCTGCCTGTGCCATTAAACCCCTACATCTCATCCAGAACGCCGCAGCCCGTCTGGTGTTCAACCTTCCCAAGTTCTCTCACGTCACCCCGCTCCTCCGCTCTCTCCACTGGCTTCCAGTTGAAGCTCGCATCCGCTACAAGACCATGGTGCTTGCCTACGGAGCTGTGAGGGGAACGGCACCTCAGTACCTCCAGGCTCTGATCAGGCCCTACACCCAAACAAGGGCACTGCGTTCATCCACCTCTGGCCTGCTCGCCTCCCTACCACTGAGGAAGTACAGTTCCCGCTCAGCCCAGTCAAAACTGTTCGCTGCTCTGGCCCCCCAATGGTGGAACAAACTCCCTCACGACGCCAGGACAGCGGAGTCAATCACCACCTTCCGGAGACACCTGAAACCCCACCTCTTTCAGGAATACCTAGGATAGGATAAAGTAATCCTTCTCACCCCCCTTAAAAGATTTAGATGCACTATTGTAAAGTGGCTGTTCCACTGGATGTCTTAAGGTGAACGCACCAATTTGTAAGTCGCTCTGGATAAGAGCGTCTGCTAAATGACTTAAATGTATGTAAATGTAAATTATAAGGGACCATAACCCATAACCCTAACCCATAACCCTAACCTAATTAGATTATAAGGGACCATAACCCATAACCCATAACCCATAACCCTAACCTAATTAGATTATAAGGGACCATAACCCATAACCCATAACCCATAACCCTAACCTAATTAGATTATAAGGGACCATAACCCATAACCCATAACCCTAACCTAATTAGATTATAAGGGACCATAACCCATAACCCATAACCCATAACCCTAACCTAATTAGATTATAAGGGACCATAACCCATAACCCATAACCCATAACCCTAACCTAATTAGATTATAAGGGACCATAACCGTAACCCATAACCCATAACCCTAACCTAATTAGATTATAAGGGACCATAACCCATAACCCATAACCCTAACCTAATTAGATTATAAGGGACCATAACCCATAACCCTAACCCATAACCCTAACCTAATTAGATTATAAGGGACCATAACCCATAACCCATAACCCATAACCCATAACCATAACCCATAACCCATAACCCATAACCCTAACCTAATTAGATTATAAGGGACCATAACCCATAACCCATAACCCATAACCCTAACCTAATTAGATTATAAGGGACCATAACCCATAACCCATAACCCTAACCTAATTAGATTATAAGGGACCATAACCCATAACCCATAACCCATAACCCTAACCCATAACCCATAACCCATAACCCATAACCCATAACCCTAACCTAATTAGATTATAAGGGACCATAACCCATAACCCATAACCCTAACCCATAACCCATAACCCATAACCCATAACCCTAATTAGATTATAAGGGACCATAACCCTAATTAGATTATAAGGGACCATAACCCATAACCCATAACCCATAACCCATAACCCATAACCCTAACCTAATTAGATTATAAGGGACCATAACCCTAATTAGATTATAAGGGACCATAACCCATAACCCATAACCCATAACCCATAACCATAACCCATAACCCATAACCCATAACCCATAACCCTAACCTAATTAGATTATAAGGGACCATAACCCTAACCCATAACCCATAACCCATAACCCATAACCCTAACCTAATTAGATTATAAGGGACCATAACCCATAACCCATAACCCATAACCCTAACCTAATTAGATTATAAGGGACCATAACCCTAACCCATAACCCATAACCCATAACCCATAACCCTAACCTAATTAGATTATAAGGGACCATAACCCTAATTAGATTATAAGGGACCATAACCCATAACCCATAACCCATAACCCTAACCTAATTAGATTATAAGGGACCATAACCCATAACCATAACCCATAACCCTAACCTAATTAGATTATAAGGGACCATAACCCTAATTAGATTATAAGGGACCATAACCCATAACCCATAACCCAAAACCCATAACCCATAACCCTAACCTAATTAGATTATAAGGGACCATAACCCATAACCCATAACCCATAACCCTAACCTAATTAGATTATAAGGGACCATAACCCATAACCCTAACCCATAACCCATAACCCATAACCCATAACCTAATTAGATTATAAGGGACCATAACCCATAACCCATAACCCATAACCCATAACCTAATTAGATTATAAGGGACCATAACCCATAACCCATAACCCATAACCCTAACCTAATTAGATTATAAGGGACCATAACCCATAACCCTAACCTAATTAGATTATAAGGGACCATAACCCATAACCCATAACCCATAACCCATAACCCTAACCTAATTAGATTATAAGGGACCATAACCCATAACCCATAACCCATAACCCACAACCCTAACCTAATTAGATTATAAGGGACCATAACCCATAACCCTAACCCATAACCCATAACCCATAACCCATAACCTGATTAGATTATAAGGGACCATAACCCATAACCATAACCCATAACCCTAACCTAATTAGATTATAAGGGACCATAACCCTAATTAGATTATAAGGGACCATAACCCATAACCCATAACCCTAACCTAATTAGATTATAAGGGACCATAACCCATAACCCATAACCCATAACCCATAACCCTAACCTAATTAGATTATAAGGGACCATAACCCATAACCCTAACCCATAACCCATAACCCATAACCCATAACCTAATTAGATTATAAGGGACCATAACCCATAACCCATAACCCATAACCCATAACCTAATTAGATTATAAGGGACCATAACCCATAACCCATAACCCATAACCCATAACCCTAACCTAATTAGATTATAAGGGACCATAACCCATAATCCTAACCTAATTAGATTATAAGGGACCATAACCCATAACCCATAACCCATAACCCATAACCTAATTAGATTATAAGGGACCATAACCCATAACCCATAACCCATAACCCTAATTAGATTATAAGGGACCATAACCCATAACCCATAACCCATAACCCTAACCTAATTAGATTATAAGGGACCATAACCCATAACCCATAACCCATAACCATAACCCATAACCCATAACCATAACAATTCAGCCTTAAACAGAGTGAGGTCAGAACTAACCCTAACACAGACTGACTGTCCTAACCATAACCCTAACAACATCAAGATTATAAGGGACTCAATTCAGCCTTAAACAGCCAGATCCTCACAGACTGACTGTCATAACCCTAACCCTCACAGACTGACTGTCCTAACCATAACCCTCACAGACTGACTGTCCTAACCATAACCCTCACAGACTGACTGTCCTAACCATAACCCTCACAGACTGATTGTCCTAACCATAACCATAACCCTCACAGACTGATTGTCCTAACCATAACCATAACCCTCACAGACTGATTGTCCTAACCATAACCATAACCCTCACAGACTGACTGTCCTAACCATAAACATAAACCTCACAGACTGACTGTCCTAACCATAACCCTCACAGACTGACTGTCCTAACCATAACCCTCACAGACTGACTGTCCTAACCATAACCCTAACCCTCACAGACTGAGTGTCCTAACCATAACCCTAACCTTTACAAACTGACTGTCCTAACCATAACCCTCACAGACTGACTGTCCTAACCATAACCCTCACAGACTGACTGTCCTAACCATAACCCTCACAGACTGACTGTCCTAACCATAACCCTAACCCTCACAGACTGACTGTCCTAACCATAACCTTCACAGATTGACTGTCCTAACCATAACCCTAACCTTTACAAACTGACTGTCCTAACCATAACCCTAACCCGCACAGACTGACTGTCCTAACCATAACCCTAACCTTTACAAACTGACTGTCCTAACCATAACCCTCACAGACTGACTGTCCTAACCATAACCCTCACAGACTGACTGTCCTAACCATAACCCTCACAGACTGACTGTCCTAACCATAACCCTAACCCTCACAGACTGACTGTCCTAACCATAACCTTCACAGATTGACTGTCTTAACCATAACCCTAACCTTTACAAACTGACTGTCCTAACCATAACCCTAACCCGCACAGACTGACTGTCCTAACCATAACCCTCACAGACTGATTGTCCTAACCATAACCCTCACAGACTGACTGTCCAAACCATAACCCTCACAGACTGATTGTCCGAACCATAACCCTCACAGACTGACTGTCCTAACCCTAACCCTCACAGACTGACTGTCCTAACCATAACCCTCACAGACTGACTGTCCTAACCATAACCCTAACCCTTACAAACTGACTGTCCTAACCCTAACCCTCACAGACTGACTGTCCCAACCATAACCCTCACAGACTGACTGTCCTAACCCTAACCCTCACAGACTGACTATCCTAACCATAACCCTCACAGACTGACTGTCCTAACCATAACCCTAACCCTTACAAACTGACTGTCCTAACCCTAACCCTCACAGACTGACTGTCCCAACCATAACCCTCACAGACTGACTGTCCTAACCCTAACCCTCACAGACTGACTGTCCTAACCATAACCCTAACCCTCACAGACTGAGTGTCCTAACCATAACCCTAACCTTTACAAACTGACTGTCCTAACCATAACCCTCACAGACTGACTGTCCTAACCATAACCCTCACAGACTGACTGTCCTAACCATAACCCTCACAGACTGACTGTCCTAACCATAACCCTAACCCTCACAGACTGACTGTCCTAACCATAACCTTCACAGATTGATTGTCCTAACCATAACCCTAACCTTTACAAACTGACTGTCCTAACCATAACCCTAACCCGCACAGACTGACTGTCCTAACCATAACCCTAACCTTTACAAACTGACTGTCCTAACCATAACCCTCACAGACTGACTGTCCTAACCATAACCCTCACAGACTGACTGTCCTAACCATAACCCTCACAGACTGACTGTCCTAACCATAACCCTAACCCTCACAGACTGACTGTCCTAACCATAACCTTCACAGATTGACTGTCCTAACCATAACCCTAACCTTTACAAACTGACTGTCCTAACCATAACCCTAACCCGCACAGACTGACTGTCCTAACCATAACCCTCACAGACTGATTGTCCTAACCATAACCCTCACAGACTGACTGTCCAAACCATAACCCTCACAGACTGATTGTCCGAACCATAACCCTCACAGACTGACTGTCCTAACCCTAACCCTCACAGACTGACTGTCCTAACCATAACCCTCACAGACTGACTGTCCTAACCATAACCCTAACCCTTACAAACTGACTGTCCTAACCCTAACCCTCACAGACTGACTGTCCCAACCATAACCCTCACAGACTGACTGTCCTAACCCTAACCCTCACAGACTGACTATCCTAACCATAACCCTCACAGACTGACTGTCCTAACCATAACCCTAACCCTTACAAACTGACTGTCCTAACCCTAACCCTCACAGACTGACTGTCCCAACCATAACCCTCACAGACTGACTGTCCTAACCCTAACCCTCACAGACTGATTGTCCTAACCATAACCCTCACAGACTGACTGTCCTAACCCTAACCCTCACATACTGACTGTCCTAACCATAACCCTCACAGACTGACTGTCATAACCATAACCCTCACAGACTGACTGTCCTAACCATAACCCTCACAGACTGACTGTCCTAACCATAACCCTCACAGACTGACTGTCCTAACCATAACCCTCACAGACTGACTGTCCTAACCATAACCCTCACAGACTGACTGTCCTAACCATAACCCTCACAGACTGACTGTCCTAACCATAACCCTAACCCTCACAGACTGACTGTCCTAACCATAACCCTCACAGACTGATTGTCCTAACCATAACCCTCACAGACTGATTGTCCTAACCATAACCCTCACAGACTGATTGTCCTAACCATAACCCTCACAGACTGACTGTCCTAACCATAACCCTCACTGACTGACTGTCCTAACCATAACCCTCACAGACTGATTGTCCTAAACATAACCCTCACAGACTGATTGTCCTAACCATAACCCTCACAGACTGATTGTCCTAACCATAACCCTCACAGACTGACTGTCCTAACCATAACCCTAACCCTCACACACAGACTGTCCTAACCCTAACCCTCACAAAATGACTGTCCTAACCATAACCCTAACCCTCACAGACTTACTGTCCTAACCATAACCCTCACAGAATGACTTTCCTAACCATAACCCTAACCCTCACAGACTGACTGTCCTAACCATAACCCTAACCCTCACAGACTGATTGTCCTAACCATAACCCTCACAGACTGATTGTCCTAACCATAACCCTCACAGACTGATTGTCCTAACCATAACCCTCACAGACTGACTGTCCTAACCATAACCCTAACCCTCACACACAGACTGTCCTAACCCTAACCCTCACAAAATGACTGTCCTAACCATAACCCTAACCCTCACAGACTGACTGTCCTAACCCTAACCCTCACAGACTGACTGTCCTAACCATAACCCTCACAGACTGACTGTCCTACCCATAACCCTCACAGACTGACTGTCCCAACCCTAACCCTCACAGACTGACTGTCCTAACCCTAACCCTCACAGACTGACTGTCCCAACCATAACCCTAAACCTCACAGACTGACTGTCCTAACCATAACCATAACCATAACCCTTACATATTTAATGTACCAAGCTGTTTGTTTAAATTACTACCACACAGCTCAGACACCCACCCCACAAGACATGCCACCAGAGGTCTCTTCACAGTCCCCAAGTCCAGAACAGACTATGGGAGGCACACAGTACTACATAGAGCCATGACTACATGGGACTTTATTCCACATCAGGTAACTGATGCAGCAGTAGAATCACATTTAAATAACAGGTAAAAATACACCTTATGGAACAGCGGGGACTGTGAAGAGAAACACACAGACAGGCACATGAATACACACATACATGATAAGGCACTATACAAACATGTACACATGGATTTTAAACCCCAGGATTGGTAGCTGCTGCCTTGGCTGGAACTAATGGGGATCCATAATAAACCCCAGGAAGAGTAGCTGCTGCCTTGGCAGGAACTAACAGGGATCCATAATAAACCCCAGGAAGAGTAGCTGCTGCCTTGGCAGGAACTAACGGGGATCCATAATAAACCCCAGGAAGAGTAGCTGCTGCCTTGGCAGGAACTAACGGAGATCCATAATAAATCAAATCAAATCAAAATCAAATCAAATTTATTTATATAGCCCTTCGTACATCAGCTGATATCTCAAAGTGCTGTACAGAAACCCAGCCTAAAACCCCAAACAGCAAACAATGCAGGTGTAAAAGCATAAACCCCAGGAAGAGTAGCTGCTGCCTTGGCAGGAACTAATGGGGATCCATAATAAACCCCAGGAAGAGTAGCTGCTGCAGGAACTAATGGAGATCCATAAATAAACCCCAGGAAGAGTAGCTGCTGCCTTGGCAGGAACTAATGGGGATCCATAATAAACCCCAGGAAGAGTAGCTGCTGCCTTGGCAGGAACTAACGGAGATCCATAATAAACTCTAGGAAGAGTAGCTGCTGCCTTGGCAGGAACTAATAGGGATCCATAATAAACCCCAGGAAGAGTAGCTGCTGCCTTGGCAGGAACTAACGGAGATCCATAATAAACCCCAGGAAGAGTAGCTGCTGCCTTGGCAGGAACTAACGGGGATCCATAATAAACCCCAGGAAGAGTAGCTGCTGCCTTGGCAGGAACTAATGGGGATCCATAATAAACCCCAGGAAGAGTAGCTGCTGCCTTGGCAGGAACTAATGGGGATCCATAATAAACCCCAGGAAGAGTAGCTGCTGCCTTGTCAGGAACTAATGGGGATCCATAATAAACCCCAGGAAGAGTAGCTTCGCCTTGGCAGGAACTAATGGGGATCCATAATAAACCCCAGGAAGAGTAGCTACGCCTTGGCAGGAACTAATGGGGATCCATAATAAACCCCAGGAAGAGTAGCTGCTGCCTTGGCCGGAACTAATGGGGATCCATAATAAACCCCAGGAAGAGTAGCTGCTGCCTTTGCAGGAACTAATGGGGATCCATAATAAACCCCAGGAAGAGTAGCTGCTGCAGGAACTAATGGGGATCCATAATAAACCCCAGGAAGAGTAGCTGCTGCCTTGGCAGGAACTAATGGGGATCCATAATAAACCCCAGGAAGAGTAGCTGCTGCCTTGGCAGGAACTAATGGGGATCCATAATAAACCCCAGGAAGAGTAGCTGCTGCCTTGGCAGGAACTAATGGGGATCCATAATAAACCCCAGCAAGAGTATCTGCTGCCTTGGCAGGAACTAATGGGGATCCATAATAAACCCCAGGAAGAGTAGCTGCTGCCTTGGCAGGAACTAATGGGGATCCCTAATAAACCCCAGGAAGAGTAGCTGCTGCCTTGGCAGGAACTAATGGGGATCCATAATAAACCCCAGGAAGAGTAGCTGCTGCCTTGGCAGGAACTAATGGGGATCCATAATAAACCCCAGCAAGAGTATCTGCTGCCTTGGCAGGAACTAATGGGGATCCATAATAAACCCCAGGAAGAGTAGCTGCTGCCTTGGCAGGAACTAATGGGGATCCCTAATAAACCCCAGGAAGAGTAGCTGCTGCCTTGGCAGGAACTAATGGGGATCCATAATAAACCCCAGGAAGAGTAGCTGCTGCCTTGGCAGGAACTAATGGGGATCCATAATAAACCCCAGGAAGAGTAGCTGCTGCCTTGGCAGGAACTAATGGGGATCCATAATAAACCCCAGCAAGAGTATCTGCTGCCTTGGCAGGAACTAATGGGGATCCATAATAAACCCCAGGAAGAGTAGCTGCTGCCTTGGCAGGAACTAATGGGGATCCCTAATAAACCCCAGGAAGAGTAGCTGCTGCCTTGGCAGGAACTAATGGGGATCCATAATAAACCCCAGGAAGAGTAGCTGCTGCCTTGGCAGGAACTAATGGGGATCCATAATAAACCACAGGAAGAGTAGCTGCTGCCTTGGCAGGAACTAATGGGGATCCATAATAAACCCCAGGAAGAGTAGCTGCTGCCTTGGCAGGAACTAATGGGGATCCATAATAAACCCCAGGAAGAGTAGCTGCTGCCTTGGCAGGAACTAATGGGGATCCATAATAAACCCCAGCAAGAGTATCTGCTGCCTTGGCAGGAACTAATGGGGATCCATAATAAACCCCAGGAAGAGTAGCTGCTGCCTTGGCAGGAACTAATGGGGATCCATAATAAACCCCAGGAAGAGTAGCTGCTGCCTTGGCAGGAACTCATGGGGATCCATAATAAATGTAAATCCCTGATTCCCTGTATGCTTGACTAACACTCTACGCATCAACTCAGAAACCTACGTTTAAGCAGGTTCTTTAGTACTCCATCTTGCAAAGTTTAAAAGATACTATCCCTGATTCATTAGAATTCTTTATACCATTATATTGGAAAATCACGCGAAAAAGGCCAGCGCACCTTCATACAAACCATTTACTTTTTAACCTACCCTAACATACTGGCTGTCCTAACACTCACAGACTGGCTGTCCTAACCCTCACAGACTGGCTGTCCTAACACTCACAGACTGGCTGTCCTAACACTCACAGACTGGCTGTCCTAACACTCACAGACTGGCTGTCCTAACACTCACAGACTGGCTGTCCTAACACTCACAGACTGGCTGTCCTAACCCTAACAGACTGGCTGTCCTAACACTCACAGACTGGCTGTCCTAACACTCACAGACTGGCTGTCCTAACACTCACAGACTGGCTGTCCTAACCCTCACAGACTGGCTGTCCTAACACTCACAGACTGGCTGTCCTAACACTCACAGACTGGCTGTCCTAACACTCACAGACTGGCTGTCCTAACACTCACAGACTGGCTGTCCTAACACTCATAGACTGGCTGTCCTAACCCTCACAGACTGGCTGTCCTAACACTCACAGACTTTTAGATGAACTAACTTCTTAGTAATGACTCGGGACGTCGGTTTTGATAAGAAAGCTTTTTTTAGTAAGAATACTTGTTTACGTTACATTTAACAACAATGGTTTTGGTACAGAGCAATGCAGGTAAGATGCTGTCGGAAAGTCAGCCACAATCACCAAACACCTGCACATAATTGGCGCGTTATCACTCATTCCTCTCGCAAGGCATTCTGGGACTTGCAGTCAAAAGCGTAATTCAACACAACCCAATACAATTACATATGCAAATAAATCTAAAGAATAAACATTAACTCTAACACATAAAAGTTACAATACAGACTAACCCTCACAGACTGGCTGTCCTAACCCTACAGACTGGCTGTCCTAACCCTAACAGACTGGCTGTCCTAACCCTAACAGACTGGCTGTCCTAACCCTAACAGACTGGCTGTCCTAACCCTCACAGACTGTCTGTCCTAACCCTCACAGACTGTCTGTCCTAACTCTCACAGACTGGCTGTCCTAACTCTCACAGACTGGCTGTCCTAACCCTCACAGACTGTCTGACTGCAGACCCTCTCTCTACCCTCACAGACTGACTGCAGACCCCCCTGACCCTGCAGATTGTGTTGTCCTCTGGTCTAACCCTGCAGAGTGTGTTGTCCTCTGGTCCTCTGGTCTAACCCTGCAGAGTGTGTTGTCCTCTGGTCTAACCCTGCAGAGTGTGTTGTCCTCTGGTCCTCTGGTCTAACCCTGCAGAGTGTGTTGTCCTCTGGTCCTCTGGTCTAACCCTGCAGAGTGTGTTGTCCTCTGGTCCTCTGGTCTAACCCTGCAGAGTGTGTTGTCCTCTGGTCTAACCCTGCAGAGTGTGTTGTCCTCTGGTCTAACCCTGCAGAGTGTGTTGTCCTCTGGTCCTCTGGTCTAACCCTGCAGAGTGTGTTGTCCTCTGGTCTAACCCTGCAGAGTGTGTCGTCCTCTGGTCTGACCCTGCAGAGTGTGTTGTCCTCTGGTCTAACCCTGCAGAGTGTGTTGTCCTCTGGTCTGACCCTGCAGAGTGTGTTGTCCTCTGGTCTAACCCTGCAGAGTGTGTTGTCCTCTGGTCCTCTGGTCTAACCCTGCAGAGTGTGTTGTCCTCTGGTCTTACCCTGCAGAGTGTGTTGTCCTCTGGTCTGACCCTGCAGAGTGTGTTGTCCTCTGGTCTAACCCTGCAGAGTGTGTTGTCCTCTGGTCCTCTGGTCTAACCCTGCAGAGTGTGTTGTCCTCTGGTCTGACCCTGCAGAGTGTGTTGTCCTCTGGTCTAACCCTGCAGAGTGTGTTGTCCTCTGGTCTGACCCTGCAGAGTGTGTTGTCCTCTGGTCTAACCCTGCAGAGTGTGTTGTCCTCTGGTCTAACCCTGCAGAGTGTGTTGTCCTCTGGTCTAACCCTGCAGAGTGTGTTGTCCTCTGGTCTGACCCTGCAGAGTGTGTTGTCCTCTGGTCCTCTGGTCTAACCCTGCAGAGTGTGTTGTCCTCTGGTCTAACCCTGCAGAGTGTGTTGTCCTCTGGTCTAACCCTACAGAGTGTGTTGTCCTCTGGTCTGACCCTGCAGAGTGTGTCGTCCTCTGGTCTGACGCTGCAGAGTGTGTTGTCCTCTGGTCCTCTGGTCTAACCCTGCAGAGTGTGTTGTCCTCTGGTCTGACCCTGCAGAGTGTGTTGTCCTCTGGTCTGACCCTGCAGAGTGTGTTGTCCTCTGGTCCTCTGGTCTAACCCTGCAGAGTGTGTTGTCCTCTGGTCTAACCCTGCAGATTGTGTTGTCCTCTGGTCTAACCCTGCAGAGTGTGTTGTCCTCTGGTCCTCTGGTCTGACCCTGCAGAGTGTGTTGTCCTCTGGTCCTCTGGTCTAACCCTGCAGAGTGTGTTGTCCTCTGGTCTAACCCTGCAGAGTGTGTTGTCCTCTGGTCTAACCCTACAGAGTGTGTTGTCCTCTGGTCTGACCCTGCAGAGTGTGTTGTCCTCTGGTCTAAACCTGCAGAGTGTGTTGTCCTCTGGTCTAACCCTACAGAGTGTGTTGTCCTCTGGTCTGACCCTGCAGAGTGTGTTGTCCTCTGGTCCTCTGGTCTAACCCTGCAGAGTGTGTTGTCCTCTGGTCTAACCCTGCAGAGTGTGTTGTCCTCTGGTCTGACCCTACAGAGTGTGTTGTCCTCTGGTCTAACCCTGCAGAGTGTGTTGTCCTCTGGTCTGACCCTGCAGAGTGTGTTGTCCTCTGGTCTGACCCTGCAGAGTGTGTTGTCCTCTGGTCTGACCCTGCAGAGTGTGTTGTCCTCTGTTCTGACCCTGCAGAGTGTGTTGTCCTCTGGTCTAACCCTGCAGAGTGTGTTGTCCTCTGGTCTAACCCTGCAGAGTGTGTTGTCCTCTGGTCCTCTGGTCTGACCCTGCAGAGTGTGTTGTCCTCTGGTCTAACCCTGCAGACTGTGTTGTCCTCTGGTCTGACCCTGCAGAGTGTGTTGTCCTCTGTTCTGACCCTACAGAGTGTGTTGTCCTCTGGTCCTCTGGTCTAACCCTGCAGAGTGTGTTGTCCTCTGGTCTGACCCTGCAGAGTGTGTTGTCCTCTGGTCTGACCCTGCAGAGTGTGTTGTCCTCTGGTCTAACCCTGCAGAGTGTGTTGTCCTCTGGTCTGACCCTGCAGAGTGTGTTGTCCTCTGGTCTAACCCTGCAGAGTGTGTTGTCCTCTTGTCTAACCCTACAGAGTGTGTTGTCCTCTGGTCTGACCCTGCAGAGTGTGTTGTCCTCTGGTCCTCTGGTCTAACCCTGCAGAGTGTGTTGTCCTCTGGTCTAACCCTGCAGAGTGTGTTGTCCTCTGGTCTGACCCTACAGAGTGTGTTGTCCTCTGGTCCTCTGGTCTGACCCTGCAGAGTGTGTTGTCCTCTGGTCTAACCCTGCAGAGTGTGTTGTCCTCTGGTCCTCTGGTCTAACCCTGCAGAGTGTGTTGTCCTCTGGTCTAACCCTGCAGAGAGTGTTGTCCTCTGGTCTGACCCTGCAGAGTGTGTTGTCCTCTGGTCCTCTGGTCTGACCCTACAGAGTGTGTTGTCCTCTGGTCTGACCCTGCAGAGTGTGTTGTCCTCTGGTCTAACCCTGCAGAGTGTGTTGTCCTCTGGTCCTCTGGTCTAACCCTGCAGAGTGTGTTGTCCTCTGTTCTGACCCTGCAGAGTGTGTTGTCCTCTGGTCTAACCCTGCAGAGTGTGTTGTCCTCTGGTCTAACCCTGCAGAGTGTGTTGTCCTCTGGTCCTCTGGTCTGACCCTGCAGAGTGTGTTGTCCTCTGGTCTAACCCTGCAGACTGTGTTGTCCTCTGGTCTGACCCTGCAGAGTGTGTTGTCCTCTGGTCTAACCCTGCAGAGTGTGTTGTCCTCTGGTCTAACCCTGCAGAGTGTGTTGTCCTCTGGTCCTCTGGTCTGACCCTGCAGAGTGTGTTGTCCTCTGTTCTAACCCTGCAGACTGTGTTGTCCTCTGTTCTGACCCTACAGAGTGTGTTGTCCTCTGGTCTAACCCTGCAGAGTGTGTTGTCCTCTGGTCTAACCCTGCAGAGTGTGTTGTCCTCTGGTCTAACCCTGCAGAGTGTGTTGTCCTCTGGTCTGACCCTGCAGAGTGTGTTGTCCTCTGGTCTAACCCTGCAGAGTGTGTTGTCCTCTGGTCTAACCCTGCAGAGTGTGTTGTCCTCTGGTCTAACTCTACAGAGTGTGTTGTCCTCTGGTCTAACCCTGCAGAGTGTGTCGTCCTCTGGTCTGACCCTGCAGAGTGTGTTGTCCTCTGGTCTAACCCTGCAGAGTGTGTTGTCCTCTGGTCTAACCCTGCAGAGTGTGTTGTCCTCTGGTCCTCTGGTCTGACCCTGCAGAGTGTGTTGTCCTCTGGTCTAACCCTGCAGAGTGTGTTGTCCTCTGGTCCTCTGGTCTAACCCTGCAGAGTGTGTTGTCCTCTGGTCTGACCCTACAGAGTGTGTTGTCCTCTGGTCTAACCCTGCAGAGTGTGTTGTCCTCTGGTCTAACCCTGCAGAGTGTGTTGTCCTCTGGTCCTCTGGTCTAACCCTGCAGAGTGTGTTGTCCTCTGGTCTAACCCTGCAGAGTGTGTTGTCCTCTGGTCTAACCCTGCAGAGTGTGTTGTCCTCTGGTCTGACCCTGCAGAGTGTGTTGTCCTCTGGTCTAACCCTGCAGAGTGTGTTGTCCTCTGGTCCTCTGGTCTAACCCTGCAGAGTGTGTTGTCCTCTGGTCTGACCCTGCAGAGTGTGTTGTCCTCTGGTCCTCTGGTCTGACCCTGCAGAGTGTGTTGTCCTCTGGTCTGACCCTACAGAGTGTGTTGTCCTCTGGTCTGACCCTGCAGAGTGTGTTGTCCTCTGGTCTAACCCTGCAGAGTGTGTTGTCCTCTGGTCTAACCCTGCAGAGTGTGTTGTCCTCTGGTCCTCTGGTCTGACCCTGCAGAGTGTGTTGTCCTCTGGTCCTCTGGTCTAACCCTGCAGAGTGTGTTGTCCTCTGGTCCTCTGGTCTAACCCTGCAGAGTGTGTTGTCCTCTGGTCTGACCCTGCAGAGTGTGTTGTCCTCTGGTCTAACCCTGCAGAGTGTGTTGTCCTCTGGTCTGACCCTGCAGAGTGTGTTGTCCTCTGGTCCTCTGGTCTAACCCTGCAGAGTGTGTTGTCCTCTGGTCCTCTGGTCTAACCCTGCAGAGTGTGTTGTCCTCTGGTCTAACCCTACAGAGTGTGTTGTCCTCTGGTCTGACCCTGCAGAGTGTGTTGTCCTCTGGTCCTCTGGTCTAACCCTGCAGAGTGTGTTGTCCTCTGGTCTAACCCTGCAGAGTGTGTTGTCCTCTGGTCTGACCCTACAGAGTGTGTTGTCCTCTGGTCCTCTGGTCTGACCCTGCAGAGTGTGTTGTCCTCTGGTCCTCTGGTCTAACCCTGCAGAGTGTGTTGTCCTCTGGTCTGACCCTGCAGAGTGTGTTGTCCTCTGGTCTGACCCTGCAGAGTGTGTTGTCCTCTGGTCTGACCCTGCAGAGTGTGTTGTCCTCTGTTCTGACCCTGCAGCGTGTGTTGTCCTCTGGTCTAACCCTGCAGAGTGTGTTGTCCTCTGGTCTAACCCTGCAGAGCGTGTTGTCCTCTGGTCCTCTGGTCTGACCCTGCAGAGTGTGTTGTCCTCTGGTCTAACCCTGCAGACTGTGTTGTCCTCTGGTCTGACCCTGCAGAGTGTGTTGTCCTCTGTTCTGACCCTACAGAGTGTGTTGTCCTCTGGTCTGACCCTGCAGAGTGTGTTGTCCTCTGGTCTAACCATGCAGAGTGTGTTGTCCTCTGGTCTGACCCTGCAGAGTGTGTTGTCCTCTGGTCCTCTGGTCTAACCCTGCAGAGTGTGTTGTCCTCTGGTCCTCTGGTCTAACCCTGCAGAGTGTGTTGTCCTCTGGTCTAACCCTACAGAGTGTGTTGTCCTCTGGTCTGACCCTGCAGAGTGTGTTGTCCTCTGGTCCTCTGGTCTAACCCTGCAGAGTGTGTTGTCCTCTGGTCTAACCCTGCAGAGTGTCTTGTCCTCTGGTCTGACCCTACAGAGTGTGTTGTCCTCTGGTCCTCTGGTCTAACCCTGCAGAGTGTGTTGTCCTCTGGTCTAACCCTGCAGAGTGTGTTGTCCTCTGGTCTGACCCTGCAGAGTGTGTTGTCCTCTGGTCTGACCCTGCAGAGTGTGTTGTCCTCTGGTCTGACCCTGCAGAGTGTGTTGTCCTCTGTTCTGACCCTGCAGAGTGTGTTGTCCTCTGGTCTAACCCTGCAGAGTGTGTTGTCCTCTGGTCTAACCCTGCAGAGTGTGTTGTCCTCTGGTCCTCTGGTCTGACCCTGCAGAGTGTGTTGTCCTCTGGTCTAACCCTGCAGACTGTGTTGTCCTCTGGTCTGACCCTGCAGAGTGTGTTGTCCTCTGTTCTGACCCTACAGAGTGTGTTGTCCTCTGGTCTAACCCTGCAGAGTGTGTTGTCCTCTGGTCTGACCCTGCAGAGTGTGTTGTCCTCTGGTCTAACCCTGCAGAGTGTGTTGTCCTCTGGTCTAACCCTACAGAGTGTGTTGTCCTCTGGTCTGACCCGGCAGAGTGTGTTGTCCTCTGGTCCTCTGGTCTAACCCTGCAGAGTGTGTTGTCCTCTGGTCTGACCCTGCAGAGTGTGTTGTCCTCTGGTCTAACCCTGCAGAGTGTGTTGTCCTCTGGTCTGACCCTACAGAGTGTGTTGTCCTCTGGTCCTCTGGTCTGACCCTGCAGAGTGTGTTGTCCTCTGGTCTAACCCTGCAGAGTGTGTTGTCCTCTGGTCTGACCCTGCAGAGTGTGTTGTCCTCTGGTCCTCTGTTCTGACCCTGCAGAGTGTGTTGTCCTCTGTTCTGACCCTGCAGAGTGTGTTGTCCTCTGGTCTAACCCTGCAGAGTGTGTTGTCCTCTGGTCTAACCCTGCAGAGTGTGTTGTCCTCTGGTCCTCTGGTCTGACCCTGCAGAGTGTGTTGTCCTCTGGTCTAACCCTGCAGACTGTGTTGTCCTCTGGTCTGACCCTGCAGAGTGTGTTGTCCTCTGGTCTAACCCTGCAGAGTGTGTTGTCCTCTGGTCTAACCCTGCAGAGTGTGTTGTCCTCTGGTCCTCTGGTCTGACCCTGCAGAGTGTGTTGTCCTCTGGTCTAACCCTGCAGACTGTGTTGTCCTCTGTTCTGACCCTACAGAGTGTGTTGTCCTCTGGTCTAACCCTGCAGAGTGTGTTGTCCTCTGGTCTAACCCTGCAGAGTGTGTTGTCCTCTGGTCTAACCCTGCAGAGTGTGTTGTCCTCTGGTCTGACCCTGCAGAGTGTGTTGTCCTCTGGTCTAACTCTACAGAGTGTGTTGTCCTCTGGTCTAACCCTGCAGAGTGTGTCGTCCTCTGGTCTGACCCTGCAGAGTGTGTTGTCCTCTGGTCTAACCCTGCAGAGTGTGTTGTCCTCTGGTCTGACCCTGCAGAGTGTGTTGTCCTCTGGTCTAACCCTGCAGAGTGTGTTGTCCTCTGGTCTAACCCTGCAGAGTGTGTTGTCCTCTGGTCTAACTCTACAGAGTGTGTTGTCCTCTGGTCTAACCCTGCAGAGTGTGTCGTCCTCTGGTCTGACCCTGCAGAGTGTGTTGTCCTCTGGTCTAACCCTGCAGAGTGTGTTGTCCTCTGGTCTAACCCTGCAGAGTGTGTTGTCCTCTGGTCTAACCCTGCTGAGTGTGTTGTCCTCTGGTCTAACCCTGCAGAGTGTGTTGTCCTCTGGTCCTCTGGTCTAACCCTGCAGAGTGTGTTGTCCTCTGGTCTAACCCTGCAGAGTGTGTTGTCCTCTGGTCTAACCCTGCAGAGTGTGTTGTCCTCTGGTCTGACCCTGCAGAGTGTGTTGTCCTCTGGTCTAACCCTGCAGAGTGTGTTGTCCTCTGGTCCTCTGGTCTAACCCTGCAGAGTGTGTTGTCCTCTGGTCTGACCCTGCAGAGTGTGTTGTCCTCTGGTCCTCTGGTCTGACCCTGCAGAGTGTGTTGTCCTCTGGTCTGACCCTGCAGAGTGTGTTGTCCTCTGAGTGTGTTGTCCTCTGGTCTAACCCTGCAGAGTGTGTTGTCCTCTGGTCCTCTGGTCTGACCCTGCAGAGTGTGTTGTCCTCTGGTCCTCTGGTCTAACCCTGCAGAGTGTGTTGTCCTCTGGTCCTCTGGTCTAACCCTGCAGAGTGTGTTGTCCTCTGGTCTGACCCTGCAGAGTGTGTTGTCCTCTGGTCTAACCCTGCAGAGTGTGTTGTCCTCTGGTCTGACCCTGCAGAGTGTGTTGTCCTCTGGTCTGACCCTGCAGAGTGTGTTGTCCTCTGGTCCTCTGGTCTAACCCTGCAGAGTGTGTTGTCCTCTGTTCTAACCCTGCAGAGTGTGTTGTCCTCTGGTCCTCTGGTCTGACCCTGCAGAGTGTGTTGTCCTCTGGTCTAACCCTGCAGAGTGTGTTGTCCTCTGGTCTAACCCTGCAGAGTGTGTTGTCCTCTGGTCTGACCCTGCAGAGTGTGTTGTCCTCTGGTCTGACCCTGCAGAGTGTGTTGTCCTCTGGTCCTCTGGTCTGACCCTGCAGAGTGTGTTGTCCTCTGGTCTAACCCTGCAGAGTGTGTTGTCCTCTGGTCTAACCCTGCAGAGTGTGTTGTCCTCTGGTCCTCTGGTCTAACCCTGCAGAGTGTGTTGTCCTCTGGTCCTCTGGTCTGACCCTGCAGAGTGTGTTGTCCTCTGGTCTAACCCTGCAGAGTGTGTTGTCCTCTGGTCTAACCCTGCAGAGTGTGTTGTCCTCTGGTCTAACCCTGCAGAGTGTGTTGTCCTCTGGTCTAACCCTGCAGAGTGTGTCGTCCTCTGGTCTGACCCTGCAGAGTGTGTTGTCCTCTGGTCTAACCCTGCAGAGTGTGTTGTCCTCTGGTCTGACCCTGCAGAGTGTGTTGTCCTCTGGTCTAACCCTGCAGAGTGTGTTGTCCTCTGGTCCTCTGGTCTAACCCTGCAGAGTGTGTTGTCCTCTGGTCTGACCCTGCAGAGTGTGTTGTCCTCTGGTCCTCTGGTCTAACCCTGCAGAGTGTGTTGTCCTCTGGTCTGACCCTGCAGAGTGTGTTGTCCTCTGGTCTAACCCTGCAGAGTGTGTTGTCCTCTGGTCTAACCCTGCAGAGTGTGTTGTCCTCTGGTCTGACCCTGCAGAGTGTGTTGTCCTCTGGTCTAACCCTGCAGAGTGTGTTGTCCTCTGGTCTAACCCTGCAGAGTGTGTTGTCCTCTGGTCCTCTGGTCTGACCCTGCAGAGTGTGTTGTCCTCTGGTCCTCTGGTCTAACCCTGCAGAGTGTGTTGTCCTCTGGTCCTCTGGTCTAACCCTGCAGAGTGTGTTTACATTTACATTACATTTAAGTCATTTAGCAGACGCTCTTATCCAGAGCGACTTACAAATTGGTGCATTCACCTTATGACCTCCAGTGGAACAGTAGTGCATCTAAATCTTTTCAGGGGGAGGGGGGGTGAGAGGGATTACTTTATCCTATCCTAGGTATTCCTTAAAGAGGTGGGGTTTCAGGTGTCTCCGGAAGGTGGTGATTGACTCCGCTGTCCTGGCGTCGTGAGGGAGTTTGTTCCACCATTGGGGGGCCAGAGCAGCGAACAGTTTTGACTGGGCTGAGCGGGAACTGTACTTCCTCAGTGGTAGGGAGGCGAGCAGGCCAGAGGTGGATGAACGCAGTGCCCTTGTTTGGGTGTAGGGCCTGATCAGAGCCTGGAGGTACTGAGGTGCCGTTCCCCTCACAGCTCCGTAGGCAAGCACCATGGTCTTGTAGCGGATGCGAGCTTCAACTGGAAGCCAGTGGAGGGAGCGGAGGAGCGGGGTGACGTGAGAGAACTTGGGAAGGTTGAACACCAGACGGGCTGCGGCGTTCTGGATGAGTTGTAGGGGTTTAATGGCACAGGCAGGGAGCCCAGCCAACAGCGAGTTGCAGTAATCCAGACGGGAGATGACAAGTGCCTGGATTAGGACCTGCGCCGCTTCCTGTGTGAGGCAGGGTCGTACTCTGCGGATGTTGTAGAGCATGAACCTACAGGAACGGGCCACCGCCTTGATGTTAGTTGAGAACGACAGGGTGTTGTCCAGGATCACGCCAAGGTTCTTAGCGCTCTGGGAGGAGGACACAATGGAGTTGTCAACCGTGATGGCGAGATCATGGAACGGGCAGTCCTTCCCGGGAGGAAGAGCAGTTCCGTCTTGCCGAGGTTCAGCTTGAGGTGGTGATCCGTCATCCACACGGATATGTCTGCCAGACATGCAGAGATTCGATTCGCCACCTGGTCATCAGAAGGGGGAAAGGAGAAGATTAATTGTGTGTCGTCTGCATAGCAATGATAGGAGAGACCATGTGAGGTTATGACAGAGCCAAGTGACTTGGTGTATAGCGAGAATAGGAGAGGGCCTAGAACAGAGCCCTGGGGACACCAGTGGTGAGAGCACGTGGTGTGGAGACGGATTCTCGCCACGCCACCTGGTAGGAGCGACCTGTCAGGTAGGACGCAATCCAAGCGTGGGCCGCGCCGGAGATGCCCAACTCGGAGAGGGTGGAGAGGAGGATCTGATGGTTCACAGTATCGAAGGCAGCCGATAGGTCTAGAAGGATGAGAGCAGAGGAGAGAGAGTTAGCTTTAGCAGTGCGGAGCGCCTCCGTGATACAGAGAAGAGCAGTCTCAGTTGAATGACTAGTCTTGAAACCTGACTGATTTGGATCAAGAAGGTCATTCTGGGAGAGATAGCGGGAGAGCTGGCCAAGGACGGCACGTTCAAGAGTTTTGGAGAGAAAAGAAAGAAGGGATACTGGTCTGTAGTTGATGACATCGGAGGGATCGAGTGTAGGTTTTTTCAGAAGGGGTGCAACTCTCGCTCTCTTGAAGACGGAAGGGACGTAGCCAGCGGTCAGGGATGAGTTGATGAGCGAGGTGAGGTAAGGGAGGAGGTCTCCGGAAATGGTCTGGAGAAGAGAGGAGGGGATAGGGTCAAGCGGGCAGGTTGTAGGGCGGCCGGCCGTCACAAGACGCGAGATTTCATCTGGAGAGAGAGGGGAGAAAGAGGTCAGAGCACAGGGTAGGGCAGTGTGAGCAGAACCAGCGGTGTCGTTTGACTTAGCAAACGAGGATCGGATGTCGTCGACCTTCTTTTCAAAATGGTTGACGAAGTCATCTGCAGAGAGGGAGGAGGGGGGGGGGAGGAGGATTCAGGAGGGAGGAGAAGGTTGCAAAGAGCTTCCTAGGGTTAGAGGCAGATGCTTGGAATTTAGAGTGGTAGAAAGTGGCTTTAGCAGCAGAGAGAGAAGAGGAAAATGTAGAGAGGAGGGAGTGAAAGGATGTCAGGTCCGCAGGGAGGCGAGTTTTCCTCCATTTCCGCTCGGCTGCCCGGAGCCCTGTTCTGTGAGCTCGCAATGAGTCGTCGAGCCACGGAGCGGGAGGGGAGGACCGAGCCGGCCTGGAGGATAGGGGACATAGAGAGTCAAAGGATGCAGAAAGGGAGGAGAGGAGGGTTGAGGAGGCAGAATCAGGAGATAGGTTGGAGAAGGTTTGAGCAGAGGGAAGAGATGATAGGATGGAAGAGGAGAGAGTAGCGGGGGAGAGAGAGCGAAGGTTGGGACGGCGCGATACCATCCGAGTAGGGGCAGTGTGGGAAGTGTTGGATGAGAGCGAGAGGGAAAAGGATACAAGGTAGTGGTCGGAGACTTGGAGGGGAGTTGCAACGAGGTTAGTGGAAGAACAGCATCTAGTAAAGATGAGGTCGAGCGTATTTCCTGCCTTGTGAGTAGGGGGAAGGTGAGAGGGTGAGGTCAAAAGAGGAGAGGAGTGGAAAGAAGGAGGCAGAGAGGAATGAGTCAAAGGTAGGCGTGGGGAGGTTAAAGTCGCCCAGAACTGTGAGAGGTGAGCCGTCCTCAGGAAAGGAGCTTATCAAGGCATCAAGCTCATTGATGAACTCTCCGAGGGAACCTGGAGGGCGATAAATGATAAGGATGTTAAGCTTGAAAGGGCTGGTAACTGTGACAGCATGGAATTCAAAGGAGGCGATAGACAGATGGGTAAGGGGAGAAAGAGAGAATGACCACTTGGGAGAGATGAGGATCCCGGTGCCACCACCCCGCTGACCAGAAGCTCTCGGGGTGTGCGAGAACACGTGGGCAGACGAAGAGAGAGCAGTAGGAGTAGCAGTGTTGTCTGTGGTGATCCATGTTTCCGTCAGTGCCAAGAAGTCGAGGGACTGGAGGGAGACATAGGCGGAGGTCTGACCCTGCAGAGTGTGTTGTCCTCTGGTCTAACCCTGCAGAGTGTGTTGTCCTCTGGTCTGACCCTGCAGAGTGTGTTGTCCTCTGGTCCTCTGGTCTAACCCTGCAGAGTGTGTTGTCCTCTGGTCCTCTGGTCTAACCCTGCAGAGTGTGTTGTCCTCTGGTCTAACCCTACAGAGTGTGTTGTCCTCTGGTCTGACCCTGCAGAGTGTGTTGTCCTCTGGTCCTCTGGTCTAACCCTGCAGAGTGTGTTGTCCTCTGGTCTAACCCTGCAGAGTGTGTTGTCCTCTGGTCTGACCCTACAGAGTGTGTTGTCCTCTGGTCCTCTGGTCTGACCCTGCAGAGTGTGTTGTCCTCTGGTCCTCTGGTCTAACCCTGCAGAGTGTGTTGTCCTCTGGTCTGACCCTGCAGAGTGTGTTGTCCTCTGGTCTGACCCTGCAGAGTGTGTTGTCCTCTGGTCTGACCCTGCAGAGTGTGTTGTCCTCTGTTCTGACCCTGCAGCGTGTGTTGTCCTCTGGTCTAACCCTGCAGAGTGTGTTGTCCTCTGGTCTAACCCTGCAGAGCGTGTTGTCCTCTGGTCCTCTGGTCTGACCCTGCAGAGTGTGTTGTCCTCTGGTCTAACCCTGCAGACTGTGTTGTCCTCTGGTCTGACCCTGCAGAGTGTGTTGTCCTCTGTTCTGACCCTACAGAGTGTGTTGTCCTCTGGTCTGACCCTGCAGAGTGTGTTGTCCTCTGGTCTAACCATGCAGAGTGTGTTGTCCTCTGGTCTGACCCTGCAGAGTGTGTTGTCCTCTGGTCCTCTGGTCTAACCCTGCAGAGTGTGTTGTCCTCTGGTCCTCTGGTCTAACCCTGCAGAGTGTGTTGTCCTCTGGTCTAACCCTACAGAGTGTGTTGTCCTCTGGTCTGACCCTGCAGAGTGTGTTGTCCTCTGGTCCTCTGGTCTAACCCTGCAGAGTGTGTTGTCCTCTGGTCTAACCCTGCAGAGTGTCTTGTCCTCTGGTCTGACCCTACAGAGTGTGTTGTCCTCTGGTCCTCTGGTCTAACCCTGCAGAGTGTGTTGTCCTCTGGTCTAACCCTGCAGAGTGTGTTGTCCTCTGGTCTGACCCTGCAGAGTGTGTTGTCCTCTGGTCTGACCCTGCAGAGTGTGTTGTCCTCTGGTCTGACCCTGCAGAGTGTGTTGTCCTCTGTTCTGACCCTGCAGAGTGTGTTGTCCTCTGGTCTAACCCTGCAGAGTGTGTTGTCCTCTGGTCTAACCCTGCAGAGTGTGTTGTCCTCTGGTCCTCTGGTCTGACCCTGCAGAGTGTGTTGTCCTCTGGTCTAACCCTGCAGACTGTGTTGTCCTCTGGTCTGACCCTGCAGAGTGTGTTGTCCTCTGTTCTGACCCTACAGAGTGTGTTGTCCTCTGGTCTAACCCTGCAGAGTGTGTTGTCCTCTGGTCTGACCCTGCAGAGTGTGTTGTCCTCTGGTCTAACCCTGCAGAGTGTGTTGTCCTCTGGTCTAACCCTACAGAGTGTGTTGTCCTCTGGTCTGACCCGGCAGAGTGTGTTGTCCTCTGGTCCTCTGGTCTAACCCTGCAGAGTGTGTTGTCCTCTGGTCTGACCCTGCAGAGTGTGTTGTCCTCTGGTCTAACCCTGCAGAGTGTGTTGTCCTCTGGTCTGACCCTACAGAGTGTGTTGTCCTCTGGTCCTCTGGTCTGACCCTGCAGAGTGTGTTGTCCTCTGGTCTAACCCTGCAGAGTGTGTTGTCCTCTGGTCTGACCCTGCAGAGTGTGTTGTCCTCTGGTCCTCTGTTCTGACCCTGCAGAGTGTGTTGTCCTCTGTTCTGACCCTGCAGAGTGTGTTGTCCTCTGGTCTAACCCTGCAGAGTGTGTTGTCCTCTGGTCTAACCCTGCAGAGTGTGTTGTCCTCTGGTCCTCTGGTCTGACCCTGCAGAGTGTGTTGTCCTCTGGTCTAACCCTGCAGACTGTGTTGTCCTCTGGTCTGACCCTGCAGAGTGTGTTGTCCTCTGGTCTAACCCTGCAGAGTGTGTTGTCCTCTGGTCTAACCCTGCAGAGTGTGTTGTCCTCTGGTCCTCTGGTCTGACCCTGCAGAGTGTGTTGTCCTCTGGTCTAACCCTGCAGACTGTGTTGTCCTCTGTTCTGACCCTACAGAGTGTGTTGTCCTCTGGTCTAACCCTGCAGAGTGTGTTGTCCTCTGGTCTAACCCTGCAGAGTGTGTTGTCCTCTGGTCTAACCCTGCAGAGTGTGTTGTCCTCTGGTCTGACCCTGCAGAGTGTGTTGTCCTCTGGTCTAACTCTACAGAGTGTGTTGTCCTCTGGTCTAACCCTGCAGAGTGTGTCGTCCTCTGGTCTGACCCTGCAGAGTGTGTTGTCCTCTGGTCTAACCCTGCAGAGTGTGTTGTCCTCTGGTCTGACCCTGCAGAGTGTGTTGTCCTCTGGTCTAACCCTGCAGAGTGTGTTGTCCTCTGGTCTAACCCTGCAGAGTGTGTTGTCCTCTGGTCTAACTCTACAGAGTGTGTTGTCCTCTGGTCTAACCCTGCAGAGTGTGTCGTCCTCTGGTCTGACCCTGCAGAGTGTGTTGTCCTCTGGTCTAACCCTGCAGAGTGTGTTGTCCTCTGGTCTAACCCTGCAGAGTGTGTTGTCCTCTGGTCTAACCCTGCTGAGTGTGTTGTCCTCTGGTCTAACCCTGCAGAGTGTGTTGTCCTCTGGTCCTCTGGTCTAACCCTGCAGAGTGTGTTGTCCTCTGGTCTAACCCTGCAGAGTGTGTTGTCCTCTGGTCTAACCCTGCAGAGTGTGTTGTCCTCTGGTCTGACCCTGCAGAGTGTGTTGTCCTCTGGTCTAACCCTGCAGAGTGTGTTGTCCTCTGGTCCTCTGGTCTAACCCTGCAGAGTGTGTTGTCCTCTGGTCTGACCCTGCAGAGTGTGTTGTCCTCTGGTCCTCTGGTCTGACCCTGCAGAGTGTGTTGTCCTCTGGTCTGACCCTGCAGAGTGTGTTGTCCTCTGGTCTAACCCTGCAGAGTGTGTTGTCCTCTGGTCTAACCCTGCAGAGTGTGTTGTCCTCTGGTCCTCTGGTCTGACCCTGCAGAGTGTGTTGTCCTCTGGTCCTCTGGTCTAACCCTGCAGAGTGTGTTGTCCTCTGGTCCTCTGGTCTAACCCTGCAGAGTGTGTTGTCCTCTGGTCTGACCCTGCAGAGTGTGTTGTCCTCTGGTCTAACCCTGCAGAGTGTGTTGTCCTCTGGTCTGACCCTGCAGAGTGTGTTGTCCTCTGGTCTGACCCTGCAGAGTGTGTTGTCCTCTGGTCCTCTGGTCTAACCCTGCAGAGTGTGTTGTCCTCTGTTCTAACCCTGCAGAGTGTGTTGTCCTCTGGTCCTCTGGTCTGACCCTGCAGAGTGTGTTGTCCTCTGGTCTAACCCTGCAGAGTGTGTTGTCCTCTGGTCTAACCCTGCAGAGTGTGTTGTCCTCTGGTCTGACCCTGCAGAGTGTGTTGTCCTCTGGTCTGACCCTGCAGAGTGTGTTGTCCTCTGGTCCTCTGGTCTGACCCTGCAGAGTGTGTTGTCCTCTGGTCTAACCCTGCAGAGTGTGTTGTCCTCTGGTCTAACCCTGCAGAGTGTGTTGTCCTCTGGTCCTCTGGTCTAACC